>NW_023046013.1:0-83431 GCF_011762505.2 Arvicanthis niloticus | reverse complement strand
TTTTATAAATTTTTTATTGGATATTTTATTTATTTACATTTTAAATGTCATCTCCTTTCCCATTTCCCCTCCCTAGAACTTCCTATCCCAACTCCCTTTCCTTTTTTGCTTTTATACCATTTTAATTACATGCATGTATTAAGGTCAGTTCTAGGTTGAGGGTCTAGCAATACAATAGATGCAAAAAGCCAAGGAACAAGCAATACAATAAACACAAATAGTCAAAGAACATGCAAGGTATTAAACCCAATTACATGAACACTCCCATGATCACTGTTTCTAAGGGCTTATCAAGATGTTCAAAGTATCTGACCCTACTTCCCTGTCCTACTGCAAGGTCATTTTCAGACACACATTTTCTAACAACCACAAACATGCAGGATTACTACATATCAATTGAGAATATAGACTGTAAAAAAATGTAACATCAATGATTGTCACTGATAAACATATTTACCCAAAATTGCACTTATAAAATACATTTTTAAATAAATATAACATTGAAATAGTTAGAAACATAAAACTTGAAATTATGAAGAGTAGAGTACAGCTCATATATTTTTTATCTTAAGGTATGTGTTAAAATCTGTATTTACATCCATATCTTTACATATATTCATACTCACATAACCATATTTCTCTATCTATAGTACCTTCTTCATCCATGTTTATATCTCTATCTCACACACATGTGGTATGTAATTCTCTATTATATTCCTAATTATATCTTTTGAAAAGGCTAAGGAAGTTTGTGTCATTTATACAAACCATGCAAGGAAAGGAGTGAAAGAAGGGCAAGCGAATTTCATTCCTGATCATTTTACACATTATATGATGAAACTCTAACATCCATGTATAGCCACAGCACATGATCAATGCTGAAATATATTGACTTAACTGTGAAAGGACTATTAGGATTCACCAACATAAGCAAATGAACAGCAGAAATGCCTAAAAATTAATATTAAGAAACAGTTGCAATTGCTGGCTATAAATATATATATATATATATATATTATATATATATATATATATATATGTGTGTGTGTGTGTGTGTGTGTGTGTGTGTGTGTGTGTGTGTGTGTGTATGTGTGTGTCTGTCTGTCTGCCTGTTTGTCTGTCTGCCTGTCTATGTTTATGTTTATATCTGTCTGTCTTTCTATGTCTGTCTGTCTCTATCTATGTCTCTATCTATCTATCGATCTATTAAATTATTTTAGGTATTTACATTCCAGAAGTTAATCCCTACCTTACTCCTCCCTGCCACAGTTCTTCATCTCATTCCTCCTTCTCCTTGCCTCTGGAGTGTACTCTCCTACATCCCCACCAGACCTCCCCCTTCTCTGGGGCCTAAAGACTCTCAAGGATTAAGCTTATATTCTCCCACTGAGGCCAGACCAGGTAGACCTCTGCTACATATATGCCAGGGGCCTTGGACCAGCCATGCATGCTCCTGGTTGGTGGCTCAGTTTCTGCCAGGTGGAATCTCAGGTTTGCTTTTGATGGGTAAGGACTTTGAACATTTCTTTAAGTGCTTCTTAGCCATTCAAGATTATTCTGTTAGGAGTTCTCTATTTATCCCTATAACCCATGATAACTTGTTCAGGGGCGAAATAAAGAAAGAAATAAAAGACTTCATAGAATTCAAAGAAAATTAATACACACCATACCCAAACTTACATGACACAATAAAAGCAGAGTTAAGAGGAAAATTCATATCTCTAATTGCCTTCATAAGGAAATTGGAGAGATCCCATAGAACAACTTAACAGTACACCTGAAAACTCTAGAAATGAAGGAAGCATACAGACCCAAGAGGAGTAGAAGGCAATAAATAGTCAAAATCAGGGCTGAAATCAAACCACTTAGAAACAAAGAGAAGGATAGAAACAAAGAGAAGTATACAAAGAATCAACAAAATGAAGAGCTGATTCCTTGAGAAAATCCACAAGACAGATAAACCCTTAACCAAACTAACTAAAGAGCACAAAGATAATATACAAATTAACAAAATCAGAAATGAAAGGGGAGACATAACAACAGAACCCAAGGATATTGAAATGATCAGACCCTACTACAAAAGCATATACCCTACAAAACTGGAAAATCTAGATGAAATGGATGATTTTCTAGACAGATACCTCAAAATCTTGTCTGTGGAATGAAGAACGTCAGTGGCAACACAGTATTCCTTCAGAAAACATGTTCAGGAAGGGAGAGTACATTATTTCTCATGTTACATATAAAATGAGTCTTTATAGTAAACTGATATAATGTTATGCTTACATAATTACATTTTAATCAACTTTTTTCTTTTGTTCACATTTCTTTATTATTATTACTATTATTACTATTATTAGATTATGATTATATTTACATTCCAAATATTAACCTCATGGTCCCCCCTTCCAGATTTCTTCACCCCATTCCCTCCCTCTCCCCTTTTCCTCTGCAAGGATGCTCCCTCATCCACTTTCCCACATTCCCATCTCCATCAGCCAACCACACACCTCTGAACATTGCCTTTCCCTGGGGCGGGGGAAGGGGTTGATTCCCTAGATTAGGTGCATCTTCTCCCACTGAAGCCAGACAAGGCAGTCCTCTACTGCATATGTTCCTGGGGCCATGGACCAGCCCATGTATGTGCTTTGCTTGGTGGCTTAGACTCTGGGAGCTCCCAGGGGTCTGGGTTAGTTGAGACTGTTGGTCTTCCTATGATGGGGTTGCCATCCCTTCAACACCTTCAATCCTTCCACTATTCTCTCAGAAGGATCCAAAACCTCAGTCCAACGGTTGGCTGTAAGTATCTGCATCTGTCTCAGTCAGCTGCTTTTTAAAATCAACCTTTATGTATCCTCTGTTTATTTTTCTCATGGAAATATTTCAAAAATGTAATATCATAAAAGACATAAAAGTTATAATAAATCAATGTATTTTAAACAGAATAAGATAAAACATTATTATAGTATATTAAAAATTTGCATGCTAATTTTTGCTTATAATGAAGATGTCATTATCAGAATTATGCCTTCAAAACATAGCTTTTGTTTTCAAAGGAACTGTGTAATGTAAGTAACATTACACAGGCTGATAAAAATTGATTTGAAATATAGCAAGGAGATGTTTAGAGGAAAGTTTGAAGAAAGAAAAGTGAAGAGGAAAATAATGGATTTGTATTATAATCTCAAAAAAGAGAGAATGGCTTAAAAAAATTCACAATTTTTTAAATGTATACTAATAGATTCTATCACACTGATATCAGAATTTATGTCACTTGAAAAACATTTTTATGTCATTAATGGCTCTGCTTTGACAGTGTGCTTTAGTGTACTGAACAAGGTACACAATGTATTTCATCTTATTTTTATATGTGCAAAATTTTAAATTGTAATTTTACCTTAAGTACTTAGATTACTTACACTTAATTTAACATGAATATGAATATAGATAATCTGACATCAATGTTTTTTAACATTTTATTAAACTATACTTTACAACACTTTTTTTTTAGTTTATGACAGATAGTATTTTAGAACACTATTTTTATCAGGCCTTTGAAACACTTTCAAATACATGTCAATATGACAAATACATGAGGGGCATTTTGTAAGTATAATTGTAGTTTCATAGGATGGATAATTTTACATTTAAAAATGTATTCTAAATGTATTTCTTTTTAAATTACAATTGAAGATTTAGAAATATTAATCCTTGTAGTAATTATTTAAAAAATACTGGCCAGTCAAGATGACTATCTAATCTGTGGTGTCTCTACCTAGCTCAAACACATGGCCAGAGGCCACATGCATGCCAAGTTAGAAATGGCCAGTAAGAGACAGCAGCCCTGCCACGCACAAGATGCCAGCCTGGGAGATGGCTCTGCCAGTCTTCCACGCTATCTCTGCAAGGCAGGGCAGTGCCTGGACCATCCTGCCAACAACACGGGATCCGTACAGATGAGACTCTAATGCTTAGATTATCCAAAGGCTTATATATTTAGTAATGATCAATAACAAGATACCCTTACAATCAGAAGTGTAACCCCATACCCAACCTAGATATACCAACTACCTTTGACTGCTACAGACAAGCAAACATCAGCCTCCATCTCCCCTCTCTCATTCTCTCTCTCTCTCTCTCTCTCTCTCTCTCTCTCTCTCTCTCTCTCCCCTAGCTCCTCCTCCTCTTCCTTCCTTACTCTCCCCACCTTAGCTCCTCCTACCAATCCTTCCAGGATCTACAGGATTAATGTTTAATAAGATGTATCCAAAAATCTACAAATGCTGTAAGTATGTTTTTGGTAGGCGTAGAAAGTATAAAATGGAAATGTATTCTTTCTCACTAATTTACCAACTGAATTACAAAAATAAAGTTACCTTAAAAGGTAACTTTATTTACTTTTTTAAATAAATGTTAACTCTATTTCTGAATCCTGATAATTAATAGGAAGAACTTTGTGATTATTGAAGCAAAATGGCACTCACCTCATTTTCATTGCAATAGATTAATATCATATATATCTATATATGTGTCTGTGTGTGTGTTGTTTGTATTTGTGTGTGCTGACATTTGAAAAGATCTATTTAGCTTACATTTTTATTTGCTTTAGAAGGCAACCAAAATTGCAAATTGTTCTTTCTATCTCTATGAAGAATTGATTTGGAATTCTATGGAATAACAAAAATCCCAGAAAAGTGAGAACTATTCTTAACAATAATAGAATGTCTGAAGGAATCACCATTCCTGACCTCAAACTGTACTTCAGAGCAATAGTGATAAAAACTGCATGGTATTGGTAGAGAGACAGGCAGGAAGATTAATGGAACAAAATTGAAGATCCAAAAATGAACCCACACACCTATGGTCACTTGATCTTTGACAAAAGAGTTAAAACCATCCAGTGGAAAAAGGACAACATTTTCAAAAAATGGTGCTGGTTCAACTGGAGGTCAGCATGTAGAAGAATGCAAATCTATCCATTCTTATCTCCTTGTACAAAGCTCAAGTCCAAGTGGATAAAGGACCTTCACATAAAACCAGATACACTGAAACTAATAGAAGAGAAGTTGGGGAAGACACTTGAATACCTAGGCACAGGGGAAAAATTCCTGAACAGAACACCAATGGTTTATGTTCTAAGATCAAGAATTAACAAATGGGATCTCACAAAACTGCAAAGCTTCTATAAGGCAAAGGACACTGTTAATAGGACAAAGTGGCAACCAACTATTGGGAAAAGATCATTACCAATCCTACATCCAATAGAGGGCTAATATCCAATATATACAAAGAACTCAAGAAATTAGACTCCAGACAACCAAATAACCCTATTAAAAATAGGGTATAGAGCTAAACAAAGAACTGTCAGCTGAGGAAACTTGAATGGCCGAAAAGCACCTTAAGAAATGTTCAACATCCTTAGTCATCAGGGAAATGCAAATCAAAACAACCCTGAAATACCACCTCAAACCAGTCAGAATAGCTAAGATCAAAACTCAGGTGATAGTAGATGCTTGTGAGGATGTGGAGAAATAGGAACACTCCTCCATTGTTGGTGGGATTGCAAGCTGGTACAACCACTCTGGAAATCAGTTTGTCAGTTCCTCAGAAAATTAGACATAGCATTACCTAAGGACACAGCTATACCACTCCTGGGCATATACCCAGAAGATGTTCCAACATATAACAAGGACACATGCTCCACTATGTTCATAGCAGCCGTATTTATAATAGCCAGAAGCTGGAAAAAACCCAGATGCCCTTCAACAGAGGAATGGATACAAAAAAATGTAGTATATTTACACAGTGGAGTATCACTCAGCTATTAAAAACAATGAATTTGAGAAATTCTTAGATAAATGGATGGAACTAGAAAATATCATCCTGAGTGAGGTAACCCAATCACTAAAGAACACACATGGTATTCACTCACTGATAAGTGGCTATTAGCTCAAAAGTTTGAAATAGCCAAGATTCAACACACAGACCACATGAAGCTCATGAAGAAGGATGACCGAGTGTGAGTGCTTTGGTCCTTCTTAGAAGGAGTAACAAAATACTTGAGGAAGCAAATATGGAGACAAAGTGTGGGACAGAAACTGAAGGAGGGGTAATCTGGAGACCATTCCACCTGGGTGTCTATCACATGTGCAGTCACCAAAAGCAGACGCTGTTGTGGATATCAGGAAGTGTATGCTGACAAGAGCCTGATATAGCTGTCTCCTTAGAGGTCTGCCAGGGCCTGAAATTTACAGAGGTGTATGCTCACAGCTAACCATTAAACTGATCATGTGGTTCCCAATGGAGCAGTGAGATAGAAGACTGAAGGAACTGAAAGGATTTGTGGCCCCATGAGGAGAGCAACAATACCAACCAACCAGGTCTAAACCACCAGCCTGGGAGCACATAGGGAGGGACCCATGACTCCAGCTGTATATGTAGGGGAGGATGGCCTTGTTGGGCATAGGTGTGAGAGGAGATCCTTGGTCCCATGAAGGCTGGACACCCAGTGTGGGGGAATTTGAGGGTGGGGAGGTGGGAGTGGGTGGGTAGGTGGGGACACATCCTCATAGAAGCAGGAGGAGGGGAGATGGGATAGGGGATTCTTGGGCAGGGTGGGGGTATGTGGTAAAGGGATAACATATGAAATGTAAATATAATATCCAATAAAAGAAAAGAAAAAAAGAAGGCAGCAAAATAATACCAAGCTTTTATAGTTTCCAAATAATCTGATTTATACAGAAACTGGGAAACAGCATTTATTTATCAGCTAAGATTTCAGTAGTATATCACATCTCCAGTACATCAATAAGATATTTTTTTTGAAAAGGCTGACTTTATGCATTGAAAGTGAATATAACTCATTGATTTAAGGGAACATAAATAATTACATTAAAATTAAACATGTAATAATACTTTAAAATATTAAATATATCTTTTGAGAATATAATTTAATGTATGAGAACTGTATTTACATAATTTACCTCTGTAGTTTTTGCCCATTTAACTCCTCTAATGTCTCCACAAAACGTTTTCAACTCAATAACCTTTTCTTATTCTGTTACATAGAGCTCTGTTATAAACTACATCTGTTGTAAGGGACAATTTCTTTAATGATGGTTAAGAGCTATGCTTTCTATAGATGAGTAACCATTCAAGATGCAACCAAAAGCTGCAAAATTTAGGAAGTTGGCAGTAGGAAGTTCTCTTCTAGATCTGTGCTCTGAGAACATAAGCGTAGTTAGCTAAATTTACATTCTATTCTATAGAATGGACCTTAAATAGACAGCTGTTTGTTTCCCTCAAGACATAAATGTCACTATTGCACCCTCGGGGATATCTTCCCATGCAGTCATTGTTGTGGTTTATAGGTTTTACAACTGGGTAACATTATGGATTGTCTTTCCCTCTTGGCAGCTTGCATAGCACCTTTACATACTCTGGTAGCTAATGATCAAAAAGGTTTCTGGGTCAACTCTAGCTTGATTCCTTCAATGTTCTTGATTCTGGAGTGTGTAGTCTGGAGATTTTAGCAATAGGTCTTACTGTTAAGGTTTCTAATAGAGAGAAGTTAAGTACTTTGAATCTAAATTTGGTTCAATAAGATTTTATGTAATCTTGCAAGCTTTATAAACTGAGGTTAAATAAAGTCCACCCTCCCTGTAAACCATTAAGATTTTCTTTACTGATTTAGTAATAGAATAAAATAAAGAGAAAAATTTCCCTAAAAATGAACCCTATTTAATATAATATTACAATATTGTAGTCTCGCAAAATAGGTGAAAACAGACGACTTTGAAGAAGAGAGGAAGAATGATCAACCACAAAATGAATGCAAACCTTGACATTTAGGTAGCATGAACATTCAGAAAAATGATAAGAGCAGATTCTACTCTCAGTTCATGACTCTACAAGGCATAGGCTTTTTTTAGTTTTCTTACCAGAATTTCAGTGCCAAGCATGGTATTCCTTTCAATGGAACAGTCTTCAAAATAAGTCATAAAGTAGTAGTGACCCCATGATAGTCATGCTGCTATTGTACCAGTAGGCCCATTTTGCTTAGCAGCTTGGAAGTGCAGCATCTCAGATCTAATAATGGGTAAAAGTATTGATATCCCTTCTTCTCCACCATCCCTAGGATTTTATAGCAGTATGAAAGCAATGGCAAAATGTTGTGCTGTTTAGAACACCTCTGTAATTACCTCTCTATCTGACCAGTAAATTAGATAAAGATATGCCATATATTCCACTGGAATTTTCCTTTAGTAACTGTTTATCTATATTTATACTCAAAGAACTCACTATTCTCAACCTTGGTTAGAGCATTTTATTTTCACAGTGAATGGATATTCACAATCAGTCAAACTGTTGAAAATCAGAAACTGAGTGTTCATTCCTAAGTAGGACAACTGTTTTCCACTAACCACCACCTCAGAGCAGGTGTAAGAGAAATATATGGGAGTCTTACTGAGGGGAAATGCTGTGAAATGCTGTTTCCTGGAAATTGTGTTCCCATTACACTCATAGACTTACAGAGTTTATGGTTATCTGAACAAGATCAAAGCAGCTAAAATCTCACCATAGATACTCGAAAGGATCTCCCAGCCTCACACTTTACTACAAAGCTACTGGCAGTTGATTGTTTCTGGAGAAAAAAGAAATAGTCTTTGTGGCCTCTTGATCTGATTCACATGTCTGAGTGAAGTTCTATACACCCATACATATATGAGTATATGGTCACTTGATAAATGTCACATTCTTGAATAAAACACAGCACATCCATATATATATATATATATATATATATATATATATATATATACACACTTACATATACATATATGTCTTAGTGGCGCTAACTGTACTTACTATGTTGTCAAAAGTGTTAAGAACTCTGGAAAAAGATTGGTTGGGGAAATATAGAGTTGGAAGTATAAAATAGGTGTTAGATATTATGCCACTTCACCATATTCATGTAAAGGTTTTCAAGAGCAAAACCAAAATCGAAGTTTGCAAACAATTAAAATTGGGCATTAGAATCAAACACAACTTGATTTTAGCCCTTATTTTTCATCTACTTGTTATGAACCAATTGGTAATTTAATGTGTTTATATTTGTGTTTTTAGATGTACAATGAGTATTATAATAGCTTCATATTATAATGATCTTGAGAATATAAACATTAGACAAATAGTAGTTCATCTTTCTGTAATCCAGCAAGTAGAAATTTATACATTTAGACAGATACAGATATCCATATTCTTGCAACAACAATTTGTGTGCATAGACTTGTTTCAAACTGAAGTCTGGGAACTCAACCTTTTGGCTTTGTCTCAGAGATAGAAAAAAGTACTATGAAGTTCTTACAAAAGACGATGCATATGTTTCTCAACTGAAATTATCCTTGACAGTATTTAGGGTATCTTATATATATTAGAAAGACATTAACATTGCAAAGGTGAACACTACGTGAAGTAGTTTTACTGTCAGTGAAAGCATATGTGTGATAATTGCCAAGAGATAAAATTCATATCCAAAAAATAGAGAATAGTAAAAATATTTATAATGTATACATCATTTAACATTAAAAAGTGAAATAAATATGAATTCAAAGAAAGTTAAAATGTTAGTAGAGTCCAAAGACACTTTACTTTTCATCTAAAGCTTAATGTTTAGTCTAATTTTAGTTTTATATCTTTACTAATTAAGAAACTTAGCACAGGCACTAAGAAAATTGATTAATAAACAGGACCTCATGAAACTAGAACGAATTGGTATGAAAAAAGGACATCACCATTTGGTGAAAATGTCAGCTTACAGAAGGGGAAAATCCTTTTTTGTTGTTGTTGTTAAAGATATATTTATTTTATGTATATAAGTACACTATTACACTCTTCAGACACTCCTGAAGACAACATCTGATCCCATTATAGATGATTTTGAGCCACCATGTGGTTGCTTGGAATTGAACGCAGGACCCCTGGAAGAGCAGTCAGTGCTCTTAACCACTGAGCCATCTCTCTAGCCCCAGGGAAAAATTCTTAACAAAGTATACATCCAATACAGTATTAATATCTAAAATATATAAAGAACTAAAAACAATGGACCTGAAGAAAAACTGACCTAATTAAAACTGGGGTAGAGAACAAAATCGAGAGTTCTCAAAATATAAAACAGAAACAGCTGAGAAACATTTAAAGAATATTCACCATCCTTAGCTACTAGGGCAACACAAATCGAAAATGCTTTGAGACTTCATGTTATGTAAGTCAAATGGGCAAAATCAATAAAAGAAATGACAGCTAATGCTGTTGAGGATATGAAGTAAGGGGAATATCTATCCATTGCTGGTAGGAGTACATTGTACAGCCAGCATGGTAATAATTGTAAAGGTTTCTCAGGAATCTTGGAATATATGAATGAATATATATATATATATATATATATATATATATATATATATGTGTGTGTGTGTGTGTATATACATATATATGTGTGTATATATATGTATATATATATGTGTGTATATATATACACATATATATATATATATCTTTGTAGAAAAATTTTAATCCAGCAACATGGCTTCTCTTACAAGGTATCATGTCCAAAGAACTTCTAGGTCTGTGTAATATGTAATATTGCTGGAATGACATACCTTTAGTCCCCCTATACAGAATACAAACACTCCTTTAATACTACATAGTATAGCTAAAGTTAGTTTGTAAAAAGGATTCATCCATGTATGCATCTAACTGAGTAGCAGGAAAAATAATGAATCAGGGAAAGACTTGACAGAATGATTCAGAGATAGGATATGCCTAACTATCACAAGAACAGAGAGGAAACAAAAGCAACTTAATAGATCAACACAGTGAGAGAGAAGTGGGGAGGAGGGAGTTTTACAGAGTCAGGGTGCAGAAAAAAACAAGGTATACACAGTTGAAAATAGAATGAGCCTGAGAATAAGAAGACAGAGGTTTTGAACAAATTGACAGAGTTTGTTTGAGACAAAGAAGAGCAGCTCATAACCTTTACACTTACCCTTACCTTTACTTTTACAGTTCACCTTAACTTTAATCTTATCTGTACCCCTTGACCTTCTGCTTACACTTATCTGTTTCGGCCCAAGCTGGCCCACGCTTGGGGGCCAAAATGTCTCAGACCATTCTGTCAGTGTTGGAACCCGCACTGCCAAAACCTTGGGGGCTAAGTTGTTAGAGCTTGCACTGCCCCAAGCTGCTCTGGTCTGCAGGTCAGGGTTCAGCAAGAGAGAGAGTGAGGACTACACGAGGAATGGAGACCAGACAGAGTGTGATTCAATCCCGTTTATTCTTCAGTCTCTCTTCTTCTCTCCAAGTCCCTAGTTCCTAGTCCCTAGTGCCTCCAATTTCCAAGTTACTTCTTCCAAGTTCTAAGTACCTAATGTCTAATGCCTAACTCCAAGTTGTTCTGCTGAAGTGTCTGATTCTCTGTTCCTAGTGTCTCTCTGAAGTGTCTGATTCTCTGATCTCTCTTCTGTCTGCCTCTTGCCTTTTATATGTCTCACTTCTAAGCCACGCCTCTAAGACACTCCTTTAATCATGCCCTTAAGTCTTTTCTCTAAATCTGATTTCTAAGTCACGCCCTTAAGTCACACACATTTAAGTGTCACATACCCAAGGAAAAATCCTGGGTATCTAAAGCAAGATGTTATCAAAGTGTGCTCAGCTGTTGTAGGCTATTGTAAACAAGCCTCTTGTCAGGGTATATGGCTCAAGATGGCGGGAAGAATGACAGCTGCCTTCTGTCGGCTCCCCACACTTATCCCTTTATCCTATCTCTCCTATATCTCCTCTTCTTTCTTTTCATCTCTTCTCCATCACTTCCCCCTTTCTCCTATGATAGATAGGACAGAAAGAAGAATACAGGAATAAAAAATAAGAGTATCAATATTCATCTCCCTTTTATATCAATAAGATGCTCATACCAATGAAAACCTTAAATTTAAAATCAAAGTAAATTTTTGCCGCTACCCACGTCCGACCCATGGAATAAGGCAACGGCAACCCTGTTCTTCTTCAAGAGGTTTATTCAGCTATCCCTGTAGAGCACGCTTCCTCTCTCTCTCTCTCTTCTCCTTTTCTTCTCTTTCTCTTTCCCGTGCATCCCCTTATAAGCATTGCCTTAATCCTATCAGCAGCTGCCACGAAGTCACTGCTAATTGGCCACTCTCAATGATGCGAGGTGGGGTGATCGAGTAACCACACCTCTCAGCGCAGACAACTCCATATATGGAGTTGTCTTTTCTCTCAAGCAATGCCTATGCCAAGCGCCACCTTGTAATGGCGAGAGCAGAGCTGCTTCCCACAAATTTTGTACTATTTAAGAAATTATAACTTCATCTTGATAATAATTATACAGATTTCTACCAATAGGTTATGGCTATGTAATTAATCCTAGCTAATCCTCCCTGTTCTAACAAAATCACTACTTTTCCCTAGAAAGACAGCCCAATATTAACCATCTTAGTCCCCAAGCCCAGCGAATAGGGTCGCTGACTCTTCATTGACTTCTTCAAGCTGATTACAGGCATTAAGATATTAGAAGAGGGGTGGGGGAAAGAGTAAATTGATAAGCCTCTGATGCTGTGTCTTCATTGCATCCAGCTGGAATTCCAGGCCATCAGATGTCTGATCAGGTCTGCTCAGTTTGCTTGATGAGTAGATACACCAAGGCTGTGTATTCTGCAATATACAATTCTCAAAACAAGTTTTAGTATCAAGATAATTTTTTAGAGGGCTGACATTTTATTAAAGATGTTGGTTCTAACAACTTTTCTCTTTTCCCCCCTTTTTAAAAATTGGTTATAATATTTACATTTCAAATTTTATCCCCTTACCCCATTCCTCCCACCACCCAGGAACCTTTTATACCATCCCGCCTCCTTTTGCTTCTATGAGAGTGTGATTTTCCTGTGTCTATGATGCTGTTTCCATTAACAGTAACTGTCTCCTAAATTTCTAAATCCGTCCCTTTGTGTTATTAAATCACCTTTTTTCTTTCTTTTTTTTCCTTTTTTTTCTTTTTTTTTCCATCTTTTTGTGCCCATATAACACATTTAGAAATACAAGGCTTAGACCCAGTCCTTCTTTAACTTTTTAACTGATTTGAGATGGTTAGCCTGTGAGTTAAGGGACTATAGCAAATTCATGGCTTGGAGTTTATTGTTAGGGTGTTTTCAATATTTTATTTAGAAATGGCTGAGTGGAGTTAACAGACAACAGTCCAGGTTACCTTACATGGATAGTTGGTTTTCAAAACATCAGAAGTCCACAGAATTGACGTTACAAACATTTCTATATTAATGTTCATTTTGATTAGAGACATGTCTGCTCCTGACAGCTTCCTATCTTGGATTCTAAGAAGAAATTGAGCATCTTTGGAGTTACTCCAGCTGTGGGGAGACAGCCACTAGGCATGGATTGCCTCTTTCCATCTACAGACAAATTACTGTCCAGAAAAGGACACACTTGCAGAATAGTAGACTGATTATATCTGCCTAGACAGAGTAATCAACCCTTAATAATTCTGCATCACTAAGGTCTGTCAGATGATTCTGGGCCAAAAACCTGAAGATTTGATGCTCCAACGTTTGGTAGTATAGGGACTGCCCAGGTGTTCAGTGGTCTCTATAAATTGGCTAAGTTTTAGAAGCTATGCTTTGTGCTTCCCATAATTTCAGTCAACTCGGTCATTCTGGATTTTTGATGGGGTTGAAAACCTATAGTCTCATAGCCAATCCTGGCTACTCACTCTGAGAGAAAAGATCTGAGTGGATGGTTTTCAGCTGACATTCATTCTAAAGCCAAGGAAAAAAAAAAGCCAGGTTCAGAACTAAGTGTTTTAGTTAGGAGAAATGACAGAGGTTCTGGTTAGTCAACTAAATGATAGACTGGGTATTAGGACTATCTTTTACCTCACTGATACAAATAGGCATAATTATGCTCTAATTGTATTTAGAGAGAAAAGTTTTATTTTAACAAGAAGGGTGATATGTAGGAGGAGCTAAGGGGAAAGGAGTACTGAGAGGAAGAAACAGAGTAAGGAGAAGAGAAGCTAGGTGATGAGAGAAAGAGAGAGAAAGAGGAGGAGGCTTGAGGCAGATGTTCACGTGTCTCCACCAGTCAAAGATAGTTGATATATCTAGGTTGGGTATTGGGTTACACTTCTGATTGAGCAATACCAAACTTATAAAGCCTTTGATTAACATTTTAAAAATTGTATAAAAGCAAAAAGGAAAAGGGGGCATGGGATAAGGGTTTTCTAGGGAGGGGAACTGGGGAAAGGGGATGGCATCTTAAATGTAAATAAAATATCCAATAAAAAATGTGGAAAAAGAGAGAGAGAAAAAGATCCCTAAATCTAAACTCTTATATTTTGTTTCCTCTCTGACCAAGACCATCAACAACTTGTCCAACTCCCCTTAAATGATGAGAAACATCTGTCACTGAATGACAAATAACACCTGCCCCACTCCTTTGAATGGGACATAATTCTCTAAAATTATTTCCTGTTGTCTGTGAGAAATATTTGTTTTCGGGGCCCTAAGAAAAATGGGATAATGACTAAGTCCTAAGAAAGCTATCTGTATCATTTGTTGTCCATTTTCTGTGTGATGGTAAAGTGCAGGGCGTAACTGAAGTCTTAGCAGGAACAATATCTTAGGTAGATATTTTCAGTTAGCCATATAGAAGTTTTTTGGATGCATAGTTTTCAGCAAATAGAATTTGAGGCAGTCTATGAGGTTGTATCACCTGGGCTATTTGTCTTATATTTTTTGGTTTCTTGTTATTTTGTTCTGTAAACACATAAACTTTCACAGGTAATATACATTTCTGCATTAACACATGTACAGAATGTGCAGTGTATAAAATTTTGTTAAGAAGATTCTTTGCTTTTTATTTGAGCAAGTAAGGCATCTTTCTTTCTTTATAAGTTAGTTTAGGCTGTACAGAAGAATTATTATATAAATTTTATCCATGCCATTGAGAGGTCTATAATACTAAGTCTTGAGGACTCTGTAGTCACCAAGATTTATAAGCTATACAGTGGTACTTTCATGTTTCAACAAGTCTCAGAGCTGTTTCCATGTAGAGGGATCAACATGTACTTTACATGTTTTCCCTTTGTTGTGGTCTGTTATTTATTTTTTTGTCTTTGTTTGTTTTACTTTTGTTCTTCTTGTTCTTGGTTTCTTCCATCATGCTTGCTGCCAAGATTTTCAGGAGATATCTCTAGGCCGAATCTAATTAGTTATTAGAAATACCAATTATGTCCTCTACCACCACATTTTTTTGTGGTTGTGTTGTTAATGGTAAAGTCAAGTGCCTTCTGCTAAAGGTTCAGAAATCTTTCTTAAACTGATTTTGTGATGTACAAAAGTGTTTCCTACAAGCTGTATACCCATCAGTGGCTTTTTAAAGGAGCTGTTTTTCTCACTGACTTTCTGGCCTGCTCTTTTTCTGTCTTCTATGCAGGAATTCTGAGGCTCTAAGCCTGAATTTAAGTGCCCCTTATTGAGTGCCATTTGTAACCATTTTGGCTTTTCCTAAGTGAGGCTCAGCCCCTGAATAAGGACACATAGGCTTATTTATTTATAAATGTTTATGGCCTTACATTTCGTTTGGTCCCCAACTAACTCCTAATTTATAATAACCCACACATACTAATCTAAGTTCTACCAAATGACTGGTTCCCTCTCTTCAGTTTCAGAAGTCCAACTTCCTCCATAGTTGAATGGAAATCTTTTCACTCCTGACTCCTATAGTTGCTCTAACCCTGTCCCAGCATACTGGCCATCAGCTTTTTATTGACAGGTGACGGTTTTACACAGCACACAAGAGATTATCCCTATAATAACTACAGAAATTATATATAGTTAAAGAAACTAAGAGAAAGGGTCTCCCAAGTAGAGAAATAGAATCTATAGCTATGGAGATACAGGAGGGAGACTAGAACAGAAGTATTAAACAGAGGAGAGGGAGGACGAAGCCAATAAAGAGAATATAAGGAGAATAGGATAACATTAAAGATTATATGAAGGGATAGTTCAATACCTAGTAACCTAATACAATAACAGCATTTGTTACCTCTAATTGAGTTGCTGGAGAAAAGGTTCCCATGGAAACCTCCAAACAATTCAGGCTACAGTCAAGGCTACAGTTAGGTTGTTATCAAAAACCTGACTCTAATGCCCTATTGCTGGAGACAACACTCCATTGTCTCACTGACTAAAAACAAGTCAAGCTGGTGCCTAATTATAAGCCTTGTCCAGTACTGACTAGTAACTGTGAAGTAGTCAATGCATGGAGAAGTACAGAGGGGAGGGGAGATAAGGAAGGGTAAACATGTTTATAATTTATTATATAAAGTTGTTTTCAATAAAAATTGAACAAAAATTTCTATGTATATTTTTAAAGAAACAAAATCAAATTCTTGTATTTATTTATTCATCTTTAACTTTTTTATTAAAATATTGTTGAGAACCGCACTACCCCCACTTTCCGGTGGTCAAAAATGTTGCGGCCCGAGCAAAATGTTGAGGCCCAGGCTGCCCCACGTTTGGCGGCCACTGTATCCTGGCTCAAGCTGCCGCTCCAGTCTGTGGGTTGGGGTTTAGCAAGAGAGAGTGAGGACAGACTCGAAGAATGGAGACCAGACAGAGTGTGATTCAGTCCCGTTTATTCTTCAGTCTCTCTTCCTAGTCCAAGTCCCAAGTCTAGCTGAACTCTCTAAAGGGTCTCCCTAAGGAGTATATCTCCTCTAAGAGTCTGATTCTCTCTCTATAGTCTGATTCTCTGATCTCTCTTCTGTCTGCCTCTCACCTTTATATGTCTCACTTCTAAGCCATGCCTTTTGGTCACACCTTTAATCATGCCCTTAGGTCTTGTCTCTAAATCTGATCTCTACACTTCTAAGTCACACTCTTAAGTTACACACCTTTAATCTCACACACCTTTAATCTCACACACCCAAGGTATCTAAACCAAGATTATCGGAGTGTGCTCAGCTGTTGTAGGCTATTGTAATCCAAGTCTCATGTCAGGGTATATGGCTCAAGATGGCTGCAAAGCTGATAGCTGCTTTCTGCTAAAAGTCGACCCCCAACAAAATATGACAACATATCCCCACTTGCCTCTTTTCCCTATATTCCCTCCCATTTTCACTCCCTCTAATGCCACTCAACACTATAGGTTCTTTTTCTTTCATTATTATTCTCATATTTCCATATATATATATATATATATATATATATATATATGTGTGTGTGTGTGTGTGTGTGTGTGTGTGTGTGTGTGTGTGTATGTGTGTATGTGTATATAAACTGAGGATTGCTGAGTTTTTATTAGATAACCAAACACGGCTTATTCATAGGAGAGGCTAATTCTCTCTGGCTCAGTAGTCCTTAGGTGTCCGTAGCTCTTTTTCAATAGGTGGTATCCTAAGAGCTTTTTCTCACTACACATTAGCATATCTATTGATATTGCCATTGTTCAGATCTTATTTATGGAACCATTTCTATAAGAGACACTTTTACCCACAGACTTCTTGTTATTCTGTGTTTTCCAACTCCCACTTACTCTGTTTCCTGAGCCATAGATGGATAAGTTATAATGCATATATGTCCATTGTGTTTGGGCTATCCATTGATTATTGCATCCCATCTAATTTTAATTTTAATTCAATTGGCTGTAGACAGAAGCTTTTGTGATGACAGGTGATACCTGTACTGATCTGTGGATATAAGGATAAGATTTAAATATAGTTAAGAAATTATGCTGGTCTACAAAAGTGGAGGTAAATGTTCTTCAAAGATCTATTACTTCACTACTCCCAGATAGTTGGATAGGGTTCTAATATCATGGATGTTTTTCCCCCTTATTATTGGGTCTTAAGTCTCCTTAGACAGCTGCTGGGAACCATCAAAATGTCATACATTTATGGATATCTTGGCATGCTAGTCATTGCTGTGGCTCACATGTGTCACAATTGGGTTGGCATATTAATTGTATCCACCTCTTGTCAGCTGGGATAGTATTTTCTAGTATTGTTGAAATAGACCACAAGAAGGAAGATTTGAGATTAGGCCCACCTTGAGTAATCTGAGTCTTGTGTCTTAAAATCACATGACCCCAGCAATAGAAGTTTACCATTAACCTCTAAGAGGTACATAAAAAACAGAAATACCATATTTTGGTGGGAAGTTCTTTGGTCCACCCCAACTAAGCAGTTAAGATTGTGTTTCTCATGTCTGATACTGGAGATTTTGTTAATGTTTGGTTCTTCTTGAGATCTATGTCACCTGAGTGGCATAAATTTATTTAATCTGTTTTTTGTTTTGATTAGGTTTTATGAAGACCAATTAATTTAAAAGTAACTTTTGTTTACCTGACATAATTGTCTTTTCTGAGGCTAAATGTTTGATAACTTCACACTTTCTAGTTCTTTCTGAACTCTGGTTGGTTTGTTCAACTCAGATGTTCTGGCTCAAACTACTATCCAAGATGACTGATCCAAACTGGCTTCTCTCAGCTTCTCACTAATTGCTCTGCTTGGCCTCAAACTAATTCTGGCAGTTTGTTCTAATCTTCTAGGTCCTCTTATGCTTCAGCTGCCTCTGCTCGTATGCACTGAACTGCATGAACTCACAAATAAATTCAATTCCACTGCACTGCATTACACTGACTCCCAAGTGACTTAATTCTGAACTGCACTAAACTGACCTGAATCTCTCTCCTTGCTCTGCTCATAAATAACTTCTGCTTCCTGTGCTTTTCTTATGAGAGTTTTGTGTATCCTATCTCTGACTTACTCTGTCAAATCTTTCTCTGATTTGTCACTTTGTCTGCACTTCAATCATTGTTTGAGATTAATTTTGTGTACTAAAGAATTCTAGACAGAAGGATTAAAGATTTCTAATAATGGAATGTGTCTGTATTCCAGCTAGATCACGCAGACCTAGGTCTTTGTACGTGATCAGAGCTGAATTGAAATTTCTTTACAATTAAAATGTTAGCATTTTACAGTTTCATATATATATATACATATATATATATATAGTATTTTGTTGGGAGGATTGATTAAAACATCACAAAGAAGCTATATAAAAGTATGTTATTTTATTTGTCTCTTAGTTATAAGTTATTCTAAAATAATTTATAGATATCCTCATGATAACAAAAAAGTTGACAAAATCTAACTTTTAAGATTTAAAATTGGAATGATTTTGTTATTCAGATATAAAATTACAAGCATTGATGAAATTGTAATGTTTAAGGTGAGCAGGATGACAAAACTATGCTGATGCCAAAGAAGGGAGCTCTAGTGGTATCAGCTCCCAGGCTCTCTTAGTGTGAAAAGGGTGACTCAGCACTAAAATCGGAGTGTTTGTTTTTATAGGATGGTTTAAGCTGAGTAGCAGAAGATCAGTAGAGCATTAATAGAGAGGGACCTGCTGCAAACAAGAAACTCTTGCAAACACATTTTTATAAGATTTCTGTTCATTAAGATATAAGATGTTCTGGAGTTACAATGACAGATTGCTGTGGTCTTAGGTCAGAATCCTAAGATGTGTACAACATTGAGTTTTTATTTCTCTGTACAGGGAATTTCAGGAGGAGTATATGGTCTTCTCTAGAGACTTGCTGTTGAATAGAGGTGTCAACTCTGTAAGCACAAAGGCTTTGGACCAGTGTGCACTATTTTCTCAATGGAAGCAAAATCCTGTTGGCCACATTGTGATCTATCATCCTTAAAAGACCCCAGAAGACTCCATCTGGGAGCTGGTATATATGGTTTTCTCAAGCCTTCTTGTCAGTCTCTCCTGTTCCTCTGGCTACACTAAAGACCTTAAATGCCATTTCCAACAGGTCTCCCAAAGGGGTTTGAGGGCCCTCTTCTAAACTTTTATGATTTTTACAGATTTTAAAGGAAGAGAATTTAGAGGGGAAAATGAGTATTAAGGATTAACATGCCCTAATGAGTTTTGGGGTCTAGGCAAATGTACTGAATTAGGGCTTTAGTTAGTATATGAATTCAACTGAGTTTTAGTCAATCTTTTCAGTTAAAGTTTGGAATCTGTCAAAATTAATGATCTTATGAATACTTTTTGAATAATTACAGGAGACAAAATTTGTTCATTAACTGCTTCTCAGGGAGACAGGATTTAGGTTTTCCCTGTGGACAGGAACCCAATAGTCTCAGTTAGAATCCTCTCTAGGGACCACAATAACCCTGTAACTGTTGATATGTGAGATGGACTGCATCCCCATGAGCCTGTAGGGCAACTCAAATTCATTTCCATTAATTTGGACTAAAGGCATATGACTGTAATCATACAGATAGCACTAAGTCCAACCATAGGAGTAGGTGAGGAAAAAACCCTTTGGAATGATTAATTGGGTCATATGAGACAGAACAAATGCATTTTTAAATCTGACACTGGAGGACAGAGAGAGAGAGAGAGAGAGAGAGAGAGAGAGAGAGAGAGAGAGAGAGAGAGAAGAAAAGAAATGTCAGTGTCTTCCTAGAAGGAACATAGGGGAAAACTGCAATTGCTATGACTGTGTGTCTTAGAACTAAGGATCCAAATTGCCAGCAGAGTGGATGGTTGATATGGATATCCCAAATACTATGGTAATTGTATAAAAGGGGGCATATGTCTTAACCCAGTGCACATAGGAGAACATCAGGGCCTCCAAGGAAGTAGGGAAAGATGAGGATGGAGATGGGGAGGGACCATTTCTTGAAGTAATAGATGGACTGTAGAATAGGTCAGTGGAGGTCATCTAATAGGTCAAAATTGGGAGACAGTGGGGCATTGGACATTTTGAGCTTGCCACTGAGATTTCAGTGGCAGAGGATAAATTGATGGAACTGAAAGTATGTATGGGAAAAAGCACAAACAGGGCTCAAATCTTGATGACTTCACTAACATGCCTGAAAAGTAGGGCAGTCCAGAAGCTCTATAATTTCAGGGTTAAAAGCAGGTGGGTCAATGATACGTTCTTACAGTGTTTGGCTAATTGAGTGTTAGGCCAGCAGAGGAGAATTCTCCAAATTTTCAGCCAAGCTTACTAGTAGCCAATAGAAGTCTCTATTGCCTTCCACTTACTGGATCTCAGGATAGACAGAGAAGCTGTCACTGGCATGGGACAGGAATAAAGCCCAATATGACTATTAAGAGACCCTTCAGCTCTGACCCCTTCCTGCAATGGATATTACCTCCATGGTTTTGAGAGCTTGGATGTACTTTGGCTTAAATAACCACTGGGGATTTAAGTATCTGTTCTAGGGAATATAGAGGCACCTAGTGCCACAAGGAGATATGCCAAGGATGGATCTGCCTACTGATATGGCTGGACAAGGTAATTTCTCCACTTCGTAAGGCTCCTCTATGATGTTAGACCTGGGAACCTGAAGCTGCTTTTTCCACTCAAGTTAGGGAAACAGCCTTAAAGACCCATGGGACCACTTGCTGATGGAGGGAGTAGGTCCAGCAGAGAGTTTGGGGAAAGTATGGCTTGAGGAGGATGATGGAAGGAAGGTTAGGAAGAATTTGTTGGACAGAGTCCTACTGGACTTCTGTGTTAATGGCTGAGGGGTAATAGGGGCAGGCAAGAAATTTGCTTGGGGCAAACATCTGTGGCCCTCTCAGTAACTTTAGCCAGGAAGAGTTAATGGAGCTGACATAAAGAACAAAGAGAAGAGTATGCAGAGAGAGCACTGAAAGATTGAAGGTAGAGAATTTCATTCAAATTTCTTGCCACTGCACAGGTAAGATTTATTTAAATCATTTAGAATTTGAAATTTGGAAGTGCCACTTCCAAACTTAGACTACTGAGACCCATTCTAGCCCATAGTGTGGCCACCCAACCCGTGTTACAGTAGAAAATGAAGTGGTGGAGTTTAATATCTATCTGCAGCCCCAGGAGGCAGAGGTTCTGGAGAAGACAGTCCAGCAGAATGAGAAGGGCATCCTACAGGTCTTGTTCCCTCTATTTGAAGAAAGAGTGAAGGACAGGAAAGGCAAAGAAGAGCTCAGTAGACAAGTAGAAGAGGGAGAGTTCATCAAACTTAGTTCATGAACAGACGGCAACTGTGAGATCTACAAGAGAGAGGAGAATAAGGAGGACCTGAAGAGCCCACGGAGATCAGAGTAAGAAAGGTGGATGGAGCAGGAAGAAGCAGGAGATTCAGAGGGCGAGGGACAGCCAGCAGGGCCTACCCTGAGAGACAAGGCAGGCCTTCAAGAATCAGGGTTTAAGAAAGAGAATTGCCTAAGCTTTGGGTACACATCCTTGACCTAGACTACAGTGCCTAGCTTACCTCTCTTAGAGCCCCTAAGGACAAAGGTCTCTGTCTGAAATGCATGCATGGTTTTTGGTTTGAGTCAAGGCTTCAGAACACAGGTAGGACACTTACCAAGAAGGTGATGAGAGAAGCAAGGACAGAGGCAGGAAACATCAAAAGCAGTTTTGGGTATAGAGACTGGCAGTGAGCAGGAAGTCGGATTGTCAGGTCCCAGGGAAGGAGGGATAGTGTCCTAGAGGACAACTGTGCACTTCCAGGTTTTGTTACCAGATGTAAGCTTTACAGGAGAGGAAAGACTCCCCAACATGCCAAAGAATGATGCTTTGTGGAGGTATAAACTGCCAGGTTATCTCTGAGATATCAAAGAGCAGCAAAGCCAAACAGGGGTTTTTCTTGGCTGGTTTGAGTTGAGTGGGAGAGCAGCAGGAGAGGAGTAAGGCACAAAGGGAACCACAGCAAACAGAATCTGCCATGGACAGAGCTGTTTATAAGAAACTATTGGTAGTTAAGGTAACAAGATGCTGTGATCTTGGGTCTTATTCCTGAGATGTGAAGAATGTGCAATTTCGTGTCCCCTTAAGAGTTTAGATTTATTTTTCTGATGGTTTATTTGTTTGGTGTTTGTTTTTGTTTGTTTGACAAGACTTGGGACAGCCTAACAGAAACCAAAAATCAAGCTCTTTTTCTTTTTGCATTAAAAGATTACCAATATATTCATTTATAAGGAAAAACTATATGTAGGAATTGGAATGGCTGCTCAGTAGTACAAACCCTTACCTTGCCTGTTTGAAAACCTAGGTTCATTCCCCTAATCCTGCAACAAAACAAAATAAAACAGACAACCAAAATTTAAAAGCCTGTGAAATATTCAAGAATTAAATCTACAAATTGACCTTGAAATTAACCAATGTATCTATCAGACTTCAATTTCACACATATTGGTGTGTGAGCACAAACACACCTATCTCTAAATACACTTGAAAATATTTGCATATACTTTGACTATCTATATCATAATTTGCATATGTTCATGTATAGTCAAGAAGAAAATAGCAAAATGATTTCTCTCTATCCACTTAGATGTGTGTGCACATGAGCAGTACAACATATTGGAAAGTTATTTAACTGTACTGATGGGTAATAATTCAAGGACATTGTCTTTGTCAAACTTATTTAGTCAATAGTGACCATTGTTTAAGAGTCAATGATTAAATGATTAAATGGGTCAATGATTAAAGCTTTTAGGTTCTATTGAGGTATAAAGTCTATTTATCCAAAATAAAAACCATACAAAACAAGAAACAAAACAATTTTCTTAGTATAAAAAGTCACTCAAAGGGGCTTTACTCTCAGTATTACTGTTTTCCAATTGGGCGTGAAAGTGCATAGTTTTGCTTTTGAAGTTACTTTCTCAGCATATGAGAACAAGGAAACAGAAGAGAGGCTCGAGACTATCTTGTAACTAAGATATTTCTTTATATCTTCTGGTGATGGGTCTTAGATGTCCAGACTCCTTATCTGAATCATGGACCTTACTACCCTTGATCATCTCTTTCTACATTCTATAGCTTGTACTGCCATTTCCTGACTACTGGTAGGATTAAAAAAATAAACAACAACAACAACAACATGAGACTACCTACTCCATCTTGTACTGGGGAATGGCTGTGGCCTTTTCTTATAAGATGCTACCACAGTGGTAAATATGATGGCCTACTTAGAGTCCACATTTTGACACAGGCAGGCATCCTTCTTAATACAACAAATTTAGTTGAGCCCTTCCTTCCATCCACATAATTTAAAACATGCTTGGAGGATATGGAGTATTCACAAAAAGGGACCTATCAAAACCACACTCTGGAAGACTTAAAAAGCAGCTGAAAGAGTCAGATGCTGATATTTGCACCCAACCAATGGACAGAAGCTGCTGACCACTGTGGTTCAATTAAGGAAAGGCTGGAAGAAGCCGAGAAAGAGGGCGACCCTGTAGGAGGACCAGCAGTCTCAATTAATCTGAATCCCTGAGATGTCTCAAACACTGGACCACCAACCAGGTACTATATACCAGCTGATACAAAGCCCCCAACACATATACAGCAGAGGACTGCCAGGTCTAGGTTCATCAGAGAAGATGCACCTAGGTCTCAAGAGACTGGAGGCCCCAGAGAGTTAACAGATCTGGTTGGACGGGAGCTGGGGGGTGAGGGGGTGGGGACATCATCATGTAGAACAGGTGTGTAGGGAGGAAGTATACAATGTGGAACAGTCGGAGAGTGGACCTAGAGGAAGGAATAAAATCTGGAGTGAAATAAATAAATAACAAAAAAACATGCTTTCAGAATGCTTGGCTATGTTAAATTGTGCCTGCAGACCCTGTGGATGAAGAATGGCTTGGTTCTACATCCCCATACTCACGTCCAAACCTATACATAGGTGAGCCAAGTGTCTAGAAGAAAAGGAAGCCAATAACCTACAGAAATCAACAAGCTTAAGCCCCATCTGTTGTAAACTATAGGCCTCATGTACCTGTGGTAGATTTCCAATGTACAGTGAATGTATCTATATAGGGTTTGCAATTTGGGGGACTCCTTCATTTGTTCTCCATTTCAGGCCCTCCTAAATCTGACTTCTGTTTGTCTCTTTTGTTTTGCATGAGGTTCTTTCTATAAATGGACAAAAAGAAAATAGTTGGGCTATTTTTATAATTCATCACATGTTATCGTCATTTCAAATCATCATTGAATAATGTAAAGATGAATGATATAATAATATATATATATAATAATAATGTCATCATAATAGTCTAAGGTTATTCTTCTCTTAGAACAATATTAGAAAACAGATTAAACAACAAACAACAAATATAGGTACTAAGAGGCAAGGAGGGAGACACCAGAGAAGAAAGAAAATAATTTTTGTATGTACATTAATAGTAATTTTCTCTCACAGTTTAGACAAAAGGTTAGGCATATACATTTTATATGTGACACACAATTTATGTAGCTGTTATGAGAATAAACATGTTAGCTGTTATAATGTGGTAAACTTTTCCTGGAAGGAGACAGTGCATACAAATCTAGTTACCAGCTAGAAAGCTCATGACGGACAAAAGTACTAATACCACCAAAGACCAATCTAGTGAACCAAGAGCTTATGAATGTGAGTGAGGAATAGAAATGACTGAAGACAGCTGCATCACCAAAGCCTACCCGTGCACGACAGATCACAAAAGCCCTAAACATGGAGAGCAATATTCACAGGCTGTAGCCAGCTCAACAGACTACAAAGTAGCCCCTTGAGGAGGCTCAGTTGGTCTAAGCCCTTCTTAGGTTCCCCATCTTGTTTCTGTTTATTGCTGTCTGTTTTTCTGGTCTTCCAGTCTTTGAAGAATGGCTTCTCTAAGAATGAGTCTAAGCAATTGTGGTGGGTGGAATGAAAAGGGCTCCCATATGCTCATGGGTTTGAATGGTTATTTCCCAGTTGTGTGGAACTGTTTGGAAAGAATTTGGAATTCTGGGCTTGTTCGAAGAGATGTGACCTTATTGGAGGGTGTATATAACTTGGAACTGTTTTTAAAGTTTCAGAAGTCTATTCTAGGTCCTCCCTCTCAGTCCCCTCTCCCTTTTTTCCTTTCCCTCTCTCCCTCATTCTCTCTCACTCTTTCTAGTTGCTCTCTATGGATTGGTATGTAACTCTCAGCTCCTTCTCCAGAATCATGCCTGCAACCAAACTCCCCTCCATGATGATAATAGACTAAGCTTCTGAATCTGTAAGAAAACTTCCAATGAAATGGTTTCTATAAGTTAACTTAGTTATGGTTTCTCTTCGTAGCAGTGGAATATCAACTAATCCAGCAATCTTCAGTGTTTCCCATTAGGCATGATAGGCCTCGTGAATCTGCTCAATTCCTGGAGTTATTTTGAGTTATACATTCTGTAAAATGAGCTTTCCTTAGGAGATGGAATGTTTTAATCTGAAAGAAACTATTATACAATATATTTTGACCCAATTAAAGAGTGAGTTCTTCTTATGCAAATTCATACACATATTATTTAATATTTATAGCCAAATATATGTCTTTACTTTGTCACTGATTTAAAGTTGAACTAATTTTCTATTTCATGTCCAGTTGTGTATGAATTAATAAATGTATAAGATAAACTACAGAAAAATAGATGAGTAATAAAATTTCCACTTTTACTTCTGGTAAACACTGAAAATCCATGATGAGAAAATAGAAGATAAATATAGAATGAAGCCATAAGTATGCTATGCAAATTATGAATAATAAATTGGACACATTGATTTGATTCTTAGAGGGTGTAGTAGATTGAAAAAAGAAGTCTGTCAACTAAGTTTTTTGACAGGTGTCAAATACAGAGTACTATTTTTTTAATGAGATTAGGTAATTGGCAGAGTATGCTCTGTGCACTTTTGATATTAACTACACCACAGTTTACTTTTATTGATATGAAGATGACTTAAGCAATGTACATGTTCTGAAAAACAAGTGACCTTAAGAACTGATTTATTTGGTTGTAGTCAAGATGTTTTAACATTCAGGTTTTATAACAATGCAGCTTATATTTAGAAGAGTATAAAACATTTGCATTTCTTATTATAATTCAGTTGCTATACTCATATAAGATTGTGGGAAAATGCCAAACACTTCAAGTGTATTAGGTCCTTGTTCAAAAGAATCAATTTCCATAGACAAATGGGCAATAGTAATTGAACTTTGTAAGTTATCAAAAACAAACAAAAACACCAACAACAGAAACAATAAAAACCAACCAAACAACCAAATAAAAGCCAAAATACCATAATATTCAGAATTTCAGAGTAAGGCATGTTGATGAGGCTATGGAGGGTTTGGATGAAGAAAACTGGGGTTGAATGTGATTATATTTTATTGTATATATGTATGGAATTCTCAAGAATGAAGAGAAAGTGGAAAAAAGAATTACTGTTATCTTCAAATTCAGTACAGTAAGAAATATTCCAGTTGAAGTCAACACAAGTTTTAGCTTGTGAATGACTTCAGGTGAGACTGTAAAATCTCCAATCTTATTTTCATGATGTGATCTGATACGGGAATATTCTTACTTTGTCATGTGAATAATATAGAAGGCTACTTGAGAAATATTTTATAAAAGAATGCTGTTTTCATTTCAGTAGTTTATGTGGGTAGAGTTTCACTAATACTAATGATATATTTGGGGCTAAATTTGTACATATCAAATTAGTAAGCTGCAATTCTATAACAAATTCATGTTTGCTAATTTATTACAATTTATCAGCTTTCATTTAGCCAGTAGCATGGGAAGTATAGAACATATATTTCTACTACTTATAAAATAAAATGAACAAAGCCTCCAAAATACCCATTAAATATTATATTACATTATTTATGAAAATTAAAATAAAAGTAGTTTTTTTACATTCTACCTAGTAAAAGTGAGACTCAGAGACAACTAGTGATTGCTTCATGTTATTCTGAAAATAGACAACATTGTTAAATATGTTTTCTGATGGTTTCTTTAACTTTACTGGTCAACCAGTCCTAATAAAGACAAAAGTTTGCTTCATCATTTATTGAAAAGAATTATACATTTTTCAAATAAACATGGTATTTTAATAAAGCACATAATAATATTCTTAAGTTAAATTATATCTTTATTGACATATTCAGGGAACAACTAACTATGCATTCCAAACCTAACCAATATATCTATAATAAAACCTGCATATGTAAGACTCAGGAAAATCACAGAAGAAGAGGTAGAAAAATTGAGAGAGACAGAGAGCCAGAAAATATTTTGTAATATGTTTCTCTTCTAGTTATGACTGGTAAGCTGCATCCATGAAATCTAAACAATACAGGACTTTAAACCTGACTTAAACAATATAAGTAACAGTTAATTTCCCACCACATAAAGGAGAAATGTCATGGATTCTTAACCCTAGATAAAGAGCAAAAGAAATTAACAATTGATCTGAGAGGTATAATTAATCTTGTAGAGAAATAACACCTCTGATTTGTTATCTAATAGAAAGTACTCCGCCCTACAAACATGTACATGTAGGCAACACAGAATGGAGTATTCAGGTTGTTATTTTATTTATTTATTTATTTATTTATTTATTTATTTATTTAGATGCAGGTGTAACAATGGGTAACAAAATCAGAAGAGATGGTAAATGTTGTAGGGGGCAAACATAGAAAAGGGAGGAGGAAGGAGAGGACAAGCAATGAATCACTTTGGTTTCTATGTAGACACTGGATGAAGTAATAATGGTACTGACAGAATAGTAAGCTATCACATGAGTCAAGATGAGAGATGACGTACTGTGTCCACAGGGATACTATACAAGGTAGTGAGCTTGATGTACTGACTGCTAGGCTTCTCTAAACATACGAAATTAGTAGACTGATAACCACACAGTTTTATGGGATCTATAGAGTGTAGTAATAGAAGAGTGCAGAACTGGCCAAATTACATGGGTTGTAAAATTGAACAAATCCCCTACACTTAGAGTCATTACAGGTATGTCTGCTGGATCACATGTATAGCTATAGGTTGCAGAAGGGAGAGAGGCTATGTCTATACTCAGTATTCCGATCTATGAACATCTAAGTGATTAGTAACCTAAAACGTATTGAAACAAAATGTGATCCTGAGACAACCACCAATCAGGTAGCAGGCAGGCCTGGATGGGCTCCCAGGATGGGGATTTAGAGACTAGAAGAACCCTGCCTGGGACTGCAGGCCCCTGGTAGGAGTGAACCCAAGACAGACAACCTCCTCAAGGGGCTACTTCGGTGGGCCAGGGGAGGACTGAGCTCAAGAATGGGCCATGGGGCCTGGACATGGAGCTAGCATGAGATACCATCAGTCCAGAGACACGAAGGCCTGAGGGACCAGACCTTGGAGTAGATGACCCCTGCCCAGGGCCATAGTGCATGCGCAGAACATATCTGCTATGAGACAATACCTGAGACAACCCCAGTCGCTGAGAGATTGCCAGATACCCCTTATAAGAACAAGTAAATGGTGGAGAAATGGAAGAGAAAGAGAAACAGAAGGATGTGGGCACAATGAAGAGATGCAGAACTGGAGACTCAAGGGTAATGAGGAACAGCTTGATGTGAGTAGCTGCTGGCTACACCCAGGACCATGGTGGAATCTTGCCCTATGGTATCATTGGGTCTACATCTGGGTTCATGTCCCTGCACTACCGGCATCTGTTACAACCAAAGGCCAGGAAGATGGCCCTTTCTGGGCTGCCACCCAGGACATGTTGACATCTGAGAGCTGAGTATAACTGGCTCCATCCCTCACCTGGGTATTGTGGGTGAGCTGGCACTAGGGGCATAAGAGCAGAAGAGCTTCCTCTGGCCATAGACACTGTAATTGGGAGAGAGGTCTCACATATTATATGCATTGCAGGTGAGTGGGTCTGAAGGACACAAGCATGAGAGATCTGGCCCTAGCATGAGCCTCCATGCTGTGGCGTGGATGAGGGAGATTTACCCTCCTCCCTCTTCCCCCTGCCACCTGTGGCAGGTGGGAGACCTGGCCATGAGGTCATGAAAGCAGAAGAGTGGTCCTCATCCCTCCTCAGGTATAGTATTCAGAAGAGGAGAGTGGGCCCTGCACCTGGCCTGAGCAGCAGGGTAGAGCTTAGAGCTGACCCTAGTTGTGGAGGTTGCTTGAGAACCAGGACCAATAACTGACCAGCTCAGATACCTCTGAGGCCCAGATCCAGGGCTTTGAATTGGCAAAACCCAACATCTACCCTTTCTTTGTCGGTGAATGGTTGAAGTACATGAAGGGAACAGATATATAGATTTAAAACTACAGGATCTCTAAGACACAGGACAACAACAGAATATCTGAGAGAAGTCCCCTTGAGCATCCACTATTGACAGAGCAGAAGCCTAGAGACCTTGTCTCAGACCAATTAGTTATTGCAATGAACATTTGCAAGCAAAGAAGTGTAGACAAAATGGTATAAACACTGTGATACAGTATTGTCCCCACAATAATTTTTTTCTTTGTTGTGGTGGGAGGTTGCAAGGATGGAGGACAGGTAAAAAGGGTGGGGGAGATGAGTGGCATTTGTGTAACATAATGTGAAATTCACAAAGCACAAATAAAAAGCTAAAATGTTTGAATAAATCCTACTCGTTCATTGCATCCACATTGGTAGAGAGTAGTTTGAAAATTCATATTTCTTTTATATCTTAGCATTTTACTTAATTTTAAATACAATAAAGTTTTTTCTTTATTATTATACTTAATCTATCATTTATTCATTAATCGTGTTTGTTTAGTGTCCCACAAAATATAATCAGAATTGTGCATCTGAGTTTGAACTTACCCTCAGAGCCTTCTGAACTCACAAGTGGGTATGCAACTCCATATTCTGCATCCCCTTCAAGTATAATTTGAACACTGTCAACATATTAGCAGAATATTGTGAGGTCTTCTGAGCCAATCCCCCTCCGACACCCCATTCCTGGCTGATAGGAAGATGAAACTCTGGATTCAGTGGTAGCATACACATTTGCTGTGTTTGTAGTTATCATAGCTGTATATAGCCGAGAAAGTGGTAGTTCACAATGCCCTCCCTATGTTCTGTCTCGTACATTTTTTTCTATCCTCTTTCCCACAACATTGTCTGTCCTTTAAAGAGATAGCATAGACCTTCTGTCTAAGGTTAAGACCTTAACTCTTCTTTATTCCTAGCATTTGTGTAACCATGAGTTGTTGCATATTGCCTCCATTCACTGCAAAAAGACGTTTCTATATTTAAGGAGTTAGTCTTTGTCGGTGAATGTGAATGTAGATGTTTAACAGGTTGTTTGGTGTGAAGTCAGTTGAGCTCTTAGCTCCTTGCCCACTTTCATAAGATTCTATAGTCTCTTTCCTCTTGTGTATTTACTGTATTGTGGATGGCTTTCTTTACAAGTACTTTTAATTAGATAGTAGTTGGTTACCCCATAATTGTTATGGCATCATGATACCCATGGACAAATTTTGCCTGTCAAGCTGGGAATACAAATAGTAGAGTTTATAATTAGGTTTTACCATTGAAGCATCTACTTCACTAAAGATGATACAACACCATTTATACACCTAAAGTCCAACTAGCAAAGAGAAATTCTGTAGCACACTGTCAGCTTGATTTCTTTTCATTTTGCATCCAAGATATATGGTGTATAGAGCAGGTGGGACCTTGCAACTAGATCTGGTGGATGTCTGAGAGCAATGGTATCTTTGGTGCCTAAATGACAAATGACTGATAAGGAAGCGTTCTGCACTTGGTACTTGCATTTTTGTGTAATGACCCCAATTGTTCTTAATAGCCATAGTTTCTCATCTTGCTAGAGCTATATGCTATCAAACTATCTTTTACGTTTTTAAAAAACTGATTACTTAATAATAGGTTATCAAACACTTTTAAAGACTCATTTGTTAAAAAGAATCAAATTTTTTTTGGATGCCGAGACTAAGTTTTGCCCTTTGGACATAACAAGAAGTTGGTTTGTCAACATGAAAATAAATCCATAAAAGATTAGCTTAACAAATTGGAAGCAATGTGATCTTTCGAAACTCAAGCTATCACAGTAAGTGGTCAATAACAATTTATTGATGGTGATAATGTTGTGGGCCCTTTGAAGAGCTGTATGTAATACAATGCAAACCACGTGCTGTTAAAATCGCTTGAATAGTTATTTAATAATATGATTAGACTAATTTACTGCAAGATTAAAATTCTTATCTGGCATTAATGTGGCCACTAGAATAAGCTTTGAAAAGAGTCACCGTGTTATGCTTTTCTTAGAACACATACTTTCGAATGTTCTTATAGCAATAAAATATTGCTTTAACCTATTATCAGTTTCAAAATTGAGATTTTCATCTGTCCTTTCAGAGAGGTTTCACGTTTTTTTTTTCTACTGAACAAAGTATAACATATTGATTCTTTGTGCAGTTTAACACATTAATTTGGTCTAGAAGGCTGGTGTTAAAGATATAACTTCATTGTAAAGGGAATCTCCAAGGCTCTCTCTGAGAGGACTGGGAATTCATTCAACATTTCAATGCCATCCCTCTGTAATCTGTTGATTGGTGTTCATAATTCTTCGCAGAGATATTGTGAAGATTAATGAAATAGAGTTTGTAAAGTATTTTATCTCTTCAAATGCAAGTTGTGTGAGCTGAACGTTTAGAAGCCTCATTATACGCAGTCTGTACTGTGCCAGAACTCTTAAACTGTTAGTAAAATCTCTTAAGTGTTGTACTTTATCATTGCTGTCTTGATAATGGAGGGCTATGCCTATCATATCCGTTTTTGTCTCTTCAAGACTGTTTAAGCGTAGGACTACTGATGCTTGACATTTATCAGAATTACAGTGATCCTCTTACATTTGGAGTGGATGGAATTTGTACTAGATCCATCTTATAATGTTATCTATTAATGTCAGGCTCCATATATGTAAAACATAGGGTTGCAAAAAGTGATGCACTTTAAGGTGTAAGCCTATGTATAATAAACACCCCAAGGCTTTGCATTCCGACATACTGTGCTTTGTTCTTACCACAGAAGACCTTCAAAGTCTAAGAGGTCCTATTTATTAAGATGTATGAAAGGTAATGATGTATCAATAGAATCTGTTAAATATAAGACCTATTCAAGAATGTATTTTTCTAGAAGACTCTATAATTTTTTTAGAAGAAAACAAAAAGGGAATTTCTTTAGAATTTCTTATTATCTACTTCTGTCTTGTGGGAAAAAGAAGTGATGAAGCAGAGTCATGCAAATTAAACCAAGACTATCAGTTTGAGTTATGTGTGGTGGCGGGGGGGGGGGGGGAGGATTGGTGGAATCCACTTTCAAAATTATCATAGATTTTCAAACAGAATTATGCTAAGAGGCTGATATCACTAAAAATATTTTCAATTACAAGAATTACTGGTAACTTGTATGATTAGGTTTCTTTTGTGAAGATAAATTAATCTTCAAACTTAGTTTTTATTTTCATTACTATAGTTTGAATTAGGTTGTATACTTTGGACAAAATAATTAAATTTTCATATTCGGTTCATACAAATATACCATGTGGCTTCATAATTCAAGAAAGATCATAGTGTTTATAATGATGCAACTTTGTAGCATGTTACACTTTTCTGATGCTGATATATATATGTAACATGAAAAACTTTCATTTAACACAGCAGAACAATATGAAATTAAAAAATATAGTGAGGATTATTGAGAAATATTAAATCAGAGGAAAAAATCAGGACTAGGAATCATATGGTTTAACTGAGTATTAAAATATATAGTGTCAATTGACTCAACCATTTATATTTTATCAATATAGAATGTTTTATTAACCACAACACTGTCAATCTAAACAGAAAATAATGATCTTCATCACTGATATTGTAATACACTTGCCAGAAAGTAATAATATTTTAAGTAATCAGAAATAGAGACTATAGTACCATTGTACATTAATTGACATTAGAAATTTGGCAGTGTATATTAATACTTGACTGTATGCGTTATTGGAGGGAATCATTTTATAGACAGATACTTTAGTATAAAATTATAAAGATGTACTCTGGAAGAATATTTTAAAGATTCTCCCATATTTCAAGTTGCAAAAGACTATTATCTATCACTTAGAAAAATTCTAAGTAACTCTAGAGCTCAGACTTGATTGAACAGCAGTTCAATCCAGTATGTCTAAATATAAACTCTCACAAAATTCTAAAGATAGTTATGTTTTAGACATGTATATTTGACTGGGTTTTCCTATTTATACAAGGTACTCATACTCTATATGACAGTGGATTATATGTGGTTACATTTGAACTTTTTTGGTAATTTTTTTATGTAAGGATTTATATTTATATTTATCAAAATACTGAAATTTGCAGAGTTACTCTATATTAGGAGTTTCGTAACAAGGCATTCCATAAGCTTTTGTAAGTTATGGGGTAAGTGGAGAATAACCAGATAGTTCAAGAAAACAAATGTTAATTTTTAAAATGTTTCTATTTGGAAAAGAACTCCAGGCTTTCTAAAAACCTAATCACTAATGTCCAAAAAGGATTATTCATCAAAGGAAAACAAAATGGATAGCAATAATGTGAAATTTAACGACTTGAAAATATCTATCAAAGTTAGAAATAGTCGAAATATTTGCTCTTTTATAAGTATATCGAATTCCACAAGGATTCAGAATAATCTGTGAGGAAGGGTGAAAGCGCCACCTATTGGTAAGTATATGCAAATTGTTTGTTGACAGCTTTTAGCTGTGTAGGCTGCTTCTGGAGTTAAGAATTTACAAGGCTGAAGATTTTAGCTATTTCTTAAAAAAAAATTTATTTTATTTATCAATCAGTGGCTCATTTCACATCTCGATCTTGAAACAGTGGTAACTGGTCTTTCAGTATATTCTGTTTGGAGAACAAATAATGATCCTCTCATAGGTGTATTTGATGGATTGTGTACTGAAATAACAGAAATAAACATATCTAATCATATTTCTTTTATTCAACAATGAATTTCCTAGAATAAAATGAGCCTCCACAATCCCATAATAACTGGTTTACAAAAACCAACAAAATAAAAGTCATATACGATTAAGTAGGTTTTCTTAACATACATGTACCATACACCATAATAAATGTGTCTAGTATATATCAACATATTCATTAGTTATCTATTTTCTTTTAACATCTTACGTCCTGATAACAATTTTGTAACTCAGTACGTGAACATTTACCACTTGGATTGAAACAGATAGTTTTAATAAAAAATTATTATTTTAAAATAAGATTTTATGCCTTCATAGAGAAGAAAGATTAAATAAACTACATGTAAAATCTCTCTACTCTTGTGTTAGATCCACACAAAGGAAATTTGCTTTTATTGAACTCAATAATATATTAATCCTTTAAATTCATTGAAAGTTTTTGAACTTAACTTCCAGACACATCTACAGTCAGCAACTGCTTACAACTCGAAGTAGAAGGGCAGCGATTCTTACTAACCTTTCAGAATAGTTCTTGCTAGTGGAAGGTTAGCTCACACAATTGCCTAGCTTTGGGAAAGCAAGCATGATTTGAAAGCAGTGAATTAAATTAAACTGTGCTAGAATTTGCCTTTAAAAAGAACTCTGCTATACGATATTTACCGAGAAGGAAGGAAATAGATGCCAGATTTTTCCAATTTTCTCGATATGATGTTTATAAGGATTATCACATCAGTATTTATTTCAGTACAATGCAATTGTAATGTCTCCATTTTACTAGCCTTACTTGAAATTTTACAGGTTACCTTTGTTCTTTCCTAGATCAATAAAGTAACAGCAGATAGCTATTAATATATTTCTTTGCATCTGCACAGTGAAAACTTTAAATATTAAAACGAAATATTGCAGCCCATATATCATCTACTCTTACAAGACAGGAATGACAGTATTAAGATGCACATTCAGGATAGCACTCTTTCTACTTTGAACGCTGTCAAGAACAAAGTGCTTTACAGACTTAAAATAAATCTAGGTACTAATCCATTGAATTTCTGACAACAGGAGCCCAAGGTTTCCATGCACTTAGCTGAGTACTGCCTAAGAGCTTGTGCATTATTTATGTCCACTAATGGTGTTGCAATGCGCTTTGTGTGAGGCGGTGACAGTGCAATCTGCTAAGATAGCTACTGCTGCGGACAAAGCCATACATTTTCTTGAGCTTGAATTTTTGACAGAATACTCTATTAATGCCAATTCTGCTTAAGTAAATGCTGAACAGGGGTCAGTTGTTCCTTTTTTTCCCCCTTCTCTTATTATTTAAGAAAACAGTGCCATAAAATTGAAAATGATGTTCTGAGGTTTGCGGGATTCTTGCAGTACAATAGTAGCTAGTAAAGGTCATTCTACTTTTTTGTCTACTTTTATGATTCTGTGTGATGGTCCACAGACTCAATAGGAAAGCTCTTAGCACTGGGGTAGGGAGGTGCTAGTAATTCCAGTTTCAATGCCATTATACTCTTCAGTGGATCAATAGAATTAAATGAGCTGAGATATTAGGAAAATATTGAAAAAATGCTGGAGGTTGCATTGTTTGACCAAGGTTGGGATGAGTTGAAAATAAAGAACCATCTATAGCAGCTGTCAATAAATCATGAGAACTACACATGGAACCAAATGGAATACAGCATAAAGCCTCAAGCCGTGAATGACTATAATACATTTTGTGTCTTTTAATCAAACAATTTATTCCAAAAATCCAATACAGTTATCTGTTATCAATCACATAAAGTTTTTCATGTAGCCTGTGCATGTGTTCATATTGTTTAGTTAAATGTTCATGGATCTTTTAACAGTGATTTTGTCAAAGAGGAATTGTTCTTTAAATAGATGGAACATAACTTAAAACATATATATATACATATATATATACATATATGAAAGTGTACATCTATGTATATATGTGAAATTCAATAAGAAAAAAGGGAGAAGATATGCTACATTTTTTTTTATAAAAAATAAGAATTGCATTCACTTTGTAATATCTGTGTTTCTTTGAATGGAAAACTTGTATGGAAGATAGATATGTCCATGATTTCACCCCATATACTGGTGTTTGTTATTTAATTGAACTATGAGAGGTTGATACATACTAGTCTCCTTAATAGCAAAATCAACTTAAAAGTGTTTTATTTATCTCAATAATAAGAGATGCATTTTAGATTGAAGAGCAATAGTATAATGATATTTCTCATTGAATTAATAGGCACAGAAAAAGATTCATCAATCTTTAGAATGTTGAATATTTCATAAAATAACTACATAGATTTAATTCTTATTTTTACCTTTTGAAGACTTTTCCACTTTTAGAAGTTAAAATAATTAAATTTAAGCCTGAACAAGCATAGGTTGTCACAGCATCCTAATTTTAATAGCTAATTTCTAATAAATATCTTTCAATCAGAAAATATTCTAATTGAGGCTAATATAACAGTTTCTTATTGACCTTGGTCTAAAATATATGTTCTTTCAGCTGCAGGAGATACATATAGCTGTTTCTAGATAACAGTTTGGTGTAGTGAGTGGCCAAAGCGATCCTTGGTTGAGATTTTTAATAAATGGCTCATTATTAAACATTTGAATGAATGCAGATGATCATAGGAACAATACAGGTACAAAAACAAAAGTATGACCTTCCTGCAAGAGACTGCTACAAACAGCCTAACTATGTGTGCGTTGTCATGAACAATGATCATGAGTCATACATGAGTGATTTCTTGCTACCTCCTAGGTTTCCTAAAATGATACCAACATCATTACATTAAGGGTCTGTTAATTTTGACTCTTAATGGCTGTAAACAGCAAACATGTTCATTTTCAGTTGTCTTTGATTATCTTAGGTTGTCATATGTATAACTTTGAATTGTTTAACTTGCCATGACCTTTTAGGAACCACTTCGCAAAAATGACCACAAATGACTTTAATACCTGTAACAGAGCTCAAATAAATCCATTGAAGAAACATTAGTTGACTAAGCTGAAAAAATATTGATATGCTCATTATAATATAAGTTATTATCTGAACCCAAAGTGATGCCTCTCATCTGTGAAGTAGGTGTTAACTTAAATAGAGAATCTAAATTTTAACACACTTTGTAAATTGAGCACAAGCCTTTTATAAGATATAGATAATGTGCTACAATTTATTTCTCTGACTTAATTTAGATGCTTTTCCATAGATAATGAGTTTTCATAAAAATTATAAATATAAATGTGATAGCAACCATCTTATAATGTGACAATGATAAAAATTTATCTTAAGTGAAACCCCACATTTTAAAGAAGATAATTAAGCATATAAAAGGCAGTACTCAATTAGAAAAATTTAAAATATTATTTAAAATTGAGTTTTGTTTGCAGTTTTAAGAAAAGACAATTGCTTCAAATGAAAAGAGACATTTCTTGTCTTCCCACATACCCCAGTGATAGTATATTCTTTTTCACTGTTCATTACTTTTCATATGTGTGTGTGTGTGTGTGTGTGTGTGTGTGTGTGTACATGCATGTTAATTCCATGTTTGTGAACAGGTATGTATGTGGTCTCACATGCAAGTGATCATATGTTTTGGAGGCCAGGTGTCTTCTTTCAGTGCCTTTCTGAATAATTCTCCACCTCACGTTTTGAGACAGGGCCTTTCATAGAACTGGTTGCTCACTAATTGGCTAGGCTGCCTGGACAGTGAGTTTTTATAATCTCCCTTTTTAGTCGTCCGTGCCCCTACCTCCACCATCACACTAGGGTTAGAAATGTTCATTATCACACCTGAGTTAAACATATTTCTGTTCTATGTACATTCACGATACCAATCCATGTATATTTTGTGTAACTAGAAAATGTAATTCTGAATATATATGAACACAAATGTACAAGATTGTTTTATATAGTTTTGATAAAAATACCTTGACATAAACCACTAGTGAGAAACTTTATTTTAAAACTTGTTTTTTTTTTATTGTCACATTTTTTATTGGATATTTTATTTACACTTCAGATGCCATCTCCTTTCCCCATCCCCCACCTTAGAAAACCTCTATCCCATGCCCCCTTTTCCTTTTTGCATTTATACACTTTTTAAAAATGTTAATCAAAGGCTTTACAAGTTTGGTAATGCTCAATCAGAGGTGTGACACACTACCCAACCTAGATATATCAACTATCTTTGACTGGTGGAGACACGTGAACATCTTGTAATTACAGAAACAAAGAGTTCACTGTGATGGGGAAGCATAGACATTGGGAGAGGAATGCATCACCAGGGGAGTAGTAGACTCATCATATTGCTTCCCCATTCAAGAACCACAGAGAGAAAAAGTGCAGGCATCTCCATGACATACTTCCTCTAGTGAGCATGCAATACCCTGAAGATTCCATATAGTGTCACCACCTGGGAATCACATGCTAAGATACATAAGCCTAGGGAATCATTTCATATTCAAATCACAGTAGTTATTTTTTTTAACTTTGTAAGCATATGACTTCCAAAATTCTTATAAGTAATAAATATTTACTAGTGAATATATGAGTAAAATAATACAGCAGTAATTATATATAATATATATAACATATATATATATATATATATATATATATATATATATATATATGTTAATGAAAATCATTTTATTCAAAGATGGGCCATGGTTACACATAATAATACGATGGAGCCAAAATATCTTTACTATCTATTGACATCACAGTCCTAATAACATTGAATTCTAGCATATCACTCGTGTTTCGATGGTGATATATGTATAAAGAAAAAAATCTTTCCATGCTACCAGATTGACCCAATTTATAACTATGTGTTATAGTTAAAATTTAAAACGATGGTACCCAACCTGGCTTGTTGTTACAGGGTCATTATGTTCCAGACTAGGCAAGGCCTGAGGCCACGAGTAGTGGTTTACTCCCACAGCTGCTTGGCTCAGGTCGTCAGATCAGGTGGGCAAGAAACACCGGCTCTGGCATCCACGAGACATAGCGTGGGAGATGGCTCTGCCAATTTACCACACTGTCTCCACAATGCCAGCCCAAACCCAGACCATCCCGCTATCCACATGGTACACGGTAGAAATGATACTCTAAAGCTTAAAGAGTATCCAATGACTTTATATATTTTATAACGCTCAATTAACAAGATGCCCACACAATAGAGGTGTTACCCAATATCCTAGATATTACAACTATCTTAGACTGCTAGAGATGTGCACATCTGCTGCCATCTTCGCTTCTCTCCTGCGGTCCTCCTCACCTTCCTAGCTCCTCCTCTTCCTTCACCTCCGGTTTCCTCACTCCGCCTACCTCTCAAACAGCCCAATCACCGAGCTTTATACAAAGTAGCGGGAGAAATATTCTGCTACAACTATGTAATTGTGTATTTTATTGGTTACTTTTTCAACCTCTTAACAAATATTTACATTTATTTGCTTTGGTTCTAAATTCCAGAGAAGTCGGTTCATCATGGACGATGTGACAAAGCAACTCATGTCTCCAAATCCCAGGGAATAGAAAAGAGATGAATGCCTTCTCAAAGTACTATCTTGGCTTTCCTCTTTCTCTTTTTTTTTTTTCCCCCCTGGGTTTCCATACAATGAATTTTACATCTACTCATTCAGTTACTGCTATGGGGCAATGCTCTCACAGAGCCCTTCAGAAGTGTTTCACCATTCTCCCACATGATCTAAATCTAGTTGAGCTGACAAAGATGATTGTCTGTCACAGAGTGATTGTATGATTCTTGATAATTATGATGATTATGTGTTGCTAGCTCACTTATTCACTTTGTTATGTCTTATTTTGAAGTGTAGTTAGTCTTCTTTATGACGCAAACATAGTGTAGTATAGAACTTTGTGACTGCAGCAAGCAGGCTCAGATATTTTTGTTGCGTGTCTTTTGATTGCATCATTTTCTGTGTGATTGGTTTAATTTTGTATTGTCCTTACCAGGGCCTCAAAATGAATAATAATATGTGATTTTGGAAGAAGAAGCCACATTGAGCAAATGACCTGGTGATTAATTGAAAACTGCTTAAACAGTGTAGAATCAACCAGTAATCTCAACTAACCTGGACCCCTGAGGTCTCTCAAATGCTGGGCCACCAAACAAACAGCATACACCAGCTGATATGAGGCCCCCAACACATATACAGTGGAGGACTGCCTGCTCTGGGTTTAATCAGAGAAGATGCATCTAATCTTCAAGAGAGTGGAAGCCCCAGGGAGTTTAGAGACCTGATGGGATGGGGGTTGGGGTGTGTACATCCTCATGGAGACAGGGGCGTGACGAGGAGGTATAGGATGTGGAACAGTCAGAACGTGGTTCATGAGGGGAATTCGTTTTAGAGTTATAAATAAATACATTTAAAAAAATGTAAAACAAGGGAATATGATAAAAGGAAAATCACATAGTACAACAACATTACTTTAAGGCATTAAAAACTTAATCCATATTAAGTTAAAAAAAAAAAAGAGTGTGGAGTCAGGTTATCAGCAGTAGTTATTTCTTGATAATTAGCGCGGACCTGTTCCATCAGGGCTATGATCATGAAGACAAGGAACAAGATGATAGAAGCTGTTAAACTTTACTGATGGATACAAGAATAACAAGAAACTTCACAGTGCCCCTTTTTAGATATGGAGAAACATCTAATAACGTGAGTTGAAAGTTAGATAAATAAACTAATTTCTCTGAGTATCATGACAATAAAGGCTGAAGTTTGCAGTGTTGAAAGAACAGCCTTTTTTTTTTTTTTTCAGGCATGTACAAAATGTCTTGCTTAGGTCTGAAATCCAATCATTGCTTATTTTCAACAGCTTGAGCCCCCAAAGTCTCCATATTCATCAGTATTCACTGTAAGAAGGCTATCCTGATTATAGCTGAGAGTAGTGTTTGTATCAGCTTCGATATTTAGAGGTCATTTTGTAAGATGTCAATTTAGCTAAACAGTAGCTACTTCCCTTCTAAGGTCCTTGCCGTACCCCAGCCAAGTATTTTTAATTGAGCCAGTATTTTTATAGAGCCAGGCATGATCCACTACTGGGGAGCTAACTTAGCTAACTTAGATCTTTAAGCTTCTATAAGAGCACTTTACTGATTGAGACACCTTTTCCTCCCCTCAAACCAAATAAAAACTACAATCTCATCTTTTTTCAGTTTTAAACTCTACAGATAGTTAGGATAGAATGCCAGGGAATCAGTTTTCTTTGTTTCTCTCTCTCTCTCTCTCTCTCTCTCTCTCTCTCTCTCTCTCTCTCTCTCTCTCTCTGACAGATTTATCTACAATATAATATGACAAATGCCAGTTCCACAATGGGGGACTTATCCCAATTGTTTGCTTCATCTCAGTTTCTAGATCCATATATGCATATGACAGCATCCAAAGAGATGCAAATTGAAGAAAATTCATTATTAAAAAGAAGGCCCACCAGCCTGAGAGCACATAGGGAGGGACCCATGGCTCCAATTGTATATGTAGGGGAGGATGGCCTTGTCCGCATAGGTGGGAAAAGAGATCCTTGGTCCTATGAAGGCTGGACACTCAGTGGGGAAGAATTCGATGATGGGGAGGTGGGAGTGGGGGGAGGTGGGGGCACATCCTCATAGAAGCATGAGGAGGGGGGATGGGATAGGGGGGTCCCTGCAGAAGTCGGGAGGGGGGGAATGAGGTATGTGGATAACATCTGAAATGTAAATAAAATATTCAATAAAAAATTAAAGAAAATGAGGCCTCAGATTAGTAAAATTGACTGAGTTGCAACCAGAAAAAGTAGAAGCCAAATGACAATATTTAAGCATGTGACTTGTTAGGTATATGCCAGAAAGGGTAACACCTAAGGAAGAGTTAATGACTGAGATACCAGAACTGGAGAGAGCAAGTAAGAATTCAGCAGAAGAATACAGTGAGCCTTTACCAAAGTCATTTGATGGTTATATTCCATCAGCAGTTCTTGAACCTGGTTTAATGAGCCACAAGAAGCACTTAACAGTAATAGCACACAAGGGGACATAGGAAAATATAATATTCATGAAAGTTATTATTCTGCAGATTTTCTATAAATGTTTTGTGTACTTTATTTGCTGCATAATCTATTTCTTACTGTCATCTTGGTTTAAAAAAATTAAAGGATTGATTTTTTTCTAATAACATTTGTCTTATCTGAACTTTGACTAGATTTTAGTCAGATAAAAGTTTGCATGGACAATATTTAATTAACTTGTCTGTGGCAATAAGCTTCCAGTTTATAAATCCAACTGTGAATATGGATGTGAATCCCCTTAAGGTGGACAGTGGTTAAGATCTGGTACACTTAGAAAAAGTACATTTTCTAAGTCAAATTGACCATAAAATATGTGCATTTTGATTTTCTGACACAGAATTTTTAAATTAAAATCTGAATGGAAGACATGAATGTGATCAAAGTTACTTATTTCTATATATAAATATAATGAAACTGATTAGTACAATTATGTATGACAGTAACACTGATAATCTGTGGGTTGACCATGAATGGCCCCACACCCCTGAGTATATGCACAGCACAAATTGGACTTGGTAGGTTATTAAAAGAATAAGTTAAAAAAAGGAAACATGATATTAGGAGGGTTTCAGGTGTTGGGCAGCAGATAGGCGTGAACATACGAGGAGGATGAGACTTATGGATATGATCAACAAGTATTTTATAAAAGCCTTAATCCATTAATAAAAGTATTATATTAAAAATAAAAAGCCTTTAATCTCACAGAGATACCAAGTCAATGAACATTGTTCTTTTCATTGTATTTCACAATGGGAAAAAAATGCCACAAACACCAGTTAGGATGACCACCTATGGTTTTCAAAATAATCTTGTTTAGAGTAAGATGTAATGGTAAATCTATAAAATAATATTGCTTAAAATTGATTTTTTCTACTATTGTCCCATAGTAGACAGAGCTCATTACAGAAAGCTGAAGTAGACACACTGTTAAAAATAAAAACACCACCACCACCAAGTCAATCATTTAAAACATAGGCCATATGTAAGGCTTAGGGCACATAGATGAAGAGGGGATGAAAAGATTGTAAGAGCCAGTAGAACAGAAAATTTTATGGACAATACTTTCTTCTCAAAAATAAATGACACAAAGAAAATAAGTTGATACACTGGATCGAGGGTCTGATGGGAAGAGTTAGAGATAAATATCATCAAAATATAGCATATGAAATTATCAAATAATAAATATTTTATATTTAAAAACTGAAATGCCATTGGCATAGATTTGAAAATATTTGTTATTAAGCTATCAATTACAAGGTAATGCCAAAATTACCTTAGTTTTTCTTTTATTAATCTCCAAGTAGGACGTAAGTTATGTCTGTTTTTGTCAAGTTTTTCTAGTACTTTAAAATAAATACCTTAGAATAATTAATATTCACTACTGTTACTTTCTGTTTCCCAAATGTCACTCTTTTGCTACTAAAGCTTTCAGGAAGTAAAACTTCAAAATTCATATGTATTAATAACCATTTTAATTTTAGTTTCTTTCACAAACAATTCTCTTCTCACTTTGGCTATGAATTATTTGAAATTATAAATTAGCCCCTAGTGTCACAGAATTATAATTACTATTATTGAGTATATCCAAGAACATTGCTCAGACTGATGTACTGATAAGAAATACATTGAGAAAATACACTTTTAAAATAGTCCAATTGAAATTTGAAAAGTTAAGTATTATAAGATAACTTGAATTTGAACGTTAAACCTTGTAAAATTAGACTCATTGATTTGCAGAAAATTCCTATATATGAACTCAACAATCATTCAATAGAAAATTGTTTTTGTCATTGTGATATGAGTATCAGTAAGTCAACTTGGCTTACTAAAAGTTAGAAAATCACTACAACCCCATGTATATAAACATATACAGAACATGGAAAAAATCTTTAAACATAATAAAATTTTGAGAGTCTTGGTGAGTTAGATATTAAGACAAGAGAAAATTAAAGAGCCATGGTATGTGTAGAAATTTACAAAGTCTGTTTTAAATGGCAAATAGGATTAAACATGTATTCTTATGTCTAAATTATCTAAATTTACTAGAATGAAAAATTATGTACAGAAAATATAGTTATTTTTGTTAAAATCATACTTTTTCTTATAAGCACATTACATATGTGGTGAGTGTGCATGCATACTTAGTACTCATGAAACAATATGGAAAACTTCAATTTCTTCTTAAAAAATTCACCACATGGTGAACGTCTTGTAAAGTTTCTGTATTTTCCTCAATCCTCTTTTCAAAACTTGTCTCAATGTCAATTTCAATACAAAGTGAATTGAAAATAAAATTTTCAGTTAATAATGCACATGTTCATTAATTTTTGCTTTATGTAGTTTGCTTTCAAATGAAGCTATTAAGTATGAGAATCTGAGAAATTACTGAATTCTTTACTAAAATTCTAAATATACTTACTGTACTGTATCAAATATCATGATTACTTTCCAATACCCATATACTTTTGGAAAATGTAAAAGTAAATTTGGGGTCAGGGTTATAGCTCAGTGATTATGCTGTTTCCCTGCATGCATAAGGCCATGCATTTGATCTTAATGCTAGGCATAAAAAGTATATTTGGATTTACATTTTGATGGAACTTGTTCACATAAGCTTGTATCTCTAGTAAATATATAACAGATGTGCTAATCTGTCCTAAGGTATATGTGTAATGGACAAAGATAATATTTTCTCCACGATAACGTTTTATTCCTTTCACCTGCTCATCTTGTATGCACCTGTGTCTTGTTGGCAGTTTGCACAGCTTGAATCTGGGAGATATAACCACCAGCACAGAATAACTAATATTTTCCCCTGTGTGTTTTAAAATGTACATGAACTGTTTACAGAGATTTTTTGTACCCTTATTATTTCACTGAGAATCAAGCCTCTAGTTACTCTTATTTATTTATTTATTTATTTATTTATTTACTTTCAGGTTTACAGGAAATGAGAAAAGAATGGTAAAAAGGGCCACTTACTTTGCCGTGGTGTGGTGTGTCCTCGTAATGCAAGTGTTTTGCTTTTGGTAATTTTGCTTTGTTATAAACTAAATCTGTTCCCTCAGTAAATGTGACTCTTTAGACATTTTCTTTGTTTTTGACTGACAAAAAAGAACATGCTATTTTTATTTGTTTAAATTTGTCATTCAAAATTGGAAAGGACATGCTTATACAATAATATTTTCTCCCAAATAGCCTAGGTCTATGCTATTGAATACCTAATACAGTAAATAGATTAGAAAAATTAATGTTTTTCTTTTGTATAAATTATATTTACATAATAATAGTAAATATTAATAGCAGTCCTGTATTTTCTTTATTCACATGTTGTACTCAAATACTTACATTCAAGTACACACTGAGTATAAATTATGCACCAATAAAATAGTCTTTTAAATTAGAAGCATACCTAACTTGAATTTTAGAAAGCATATAAAACATAACTCTAAATTAAAATCTCCATAAGTACATTTCTGAATAAATATAATGAAGTGTTTTCAAAGATCATTTAAAATATCTTAAGAAATTTATCTGAGAACCTACAACATTTACAAAATTTAAGCATATGTAACTCAGCCCAAACATATTTTTATGGAAGAAAAGAACTGGCTTCTATAAGTTTTATTTGACTTTTATGTTGGAGTCATAGTGAATATTCTACAGAACTCAAACAAGAATAAGTAAATTTTGTAAAGAGAAGTTTTAAAAAGAAATAACGCTTTCCACTTACTCAATTTTTCATCTGTGTATTTTTGTGTCTGAATTTGAACACTGCTCCAATGATAATTTTATCTATTAAAATGTTTATATAGTTCAGATTTTAGTGTCTAAATTTAAAAGATAAAACTTATTTTCAACAGAAGCAAGGCTTCTAGTCTAGATTTATGCTGTCGACTACAACTCATATAGCTGTTTATATTTAAATAAATTAATAATTATTGAAATTTAAAAGATTATTCAATCATATAAAACTATTTTAATTTCTCAATAATGAATGAAGCTAGTGACTGATATATCAGCTAGAGTAGCTTATTTACAAAGGACAAGTGAAGGTTGATGGGTAGACTTTCCCTTGACTATTTGAATCCATCTCTTCAATAGATACGTTGTAGATAAGTTAGTCAGCTAATCATATCATGCATTGTTGTGAAGAAAGGAAAACATAAAAAGGAATCTGGTCTATTTTTGATAATATGTTAAAGTTATATATATATGTACATAATTAATTTTCATCTTGGTCACAAAATGAGAAAAATAAAGAAATACATTATTCTTGAATGATTAACGATATACATTATAGTGCATATTGACTGTATAAGACAACAATCAAGCACTATGTAGCATTCACCTAATATTAATCATTTAATAGTTGCCATTGTATCAAATTTCAATGACTAAATGAGGATATTTTAATCATTTAAATTTATTCTTTCATATATTACGTCATGACTGAAGTTTCCCCTTCATCCTCTCCTTGTTGCTTCACTATGAAGTACTGAGTTTGGGCTACGCTGTTTTGAGCCCCTGGCTAATTGCACACATGCACCAACCCAGCAGTTATCTTCGGATCCTCAAATTAAACATACACAAGTGCGCGCGCACGCACACAAACACAAACACTAGTTTATTTTTAAAATGCCTTGGCTACCTTAAAAGCTGGGCACTCCTAAACCTTCCTTTTTATCCCTCGGGTCCAATGCGGATATGGCCAGTGGCCACTTACCCACAGTCTAACATGGTTGTTTGGCTGTATCTCCTGCCGCTTGTGTCCTATCCTTCTACTCCGAGTCATGAGGATTCTGTGCAGTTCTCTGCATCCTCCCCTAGGTAATGTCCTGCCCTGTGCCCAGTCATTAGCAGTGGGCATCCACAATCCATCAAAAACCAATTGAGGACAAGGACTTGCAGCGTCTGGATAGGCAGATTCCCAATTGAATCAAAGCCTTAGAACCAATCTTCAACACTCCTCCACTTTTCCCTTCCCCCACATTTCCATTCCTCCTCCATTTCTCTTCGGAAAATGCCAGTACTCCCAGTTATAGCAACTAACCATGACATATAAAATTGTAGTAAAACTAGGCACCTCCCCTATATTAAGGCTGGAGGAGGATGAGTGTCCCCAAAACAAGCAGAGAGAGAGAGAGAGAGAGAGAGAGAGAGAGAGAGAGAGAGAGAGAGAGAGAGAGAGACTGCTCTGTTGGGAGTCCCACAAGGCCAACAAGCTACACAGTTATCGAATTTATATAGCGTTCTTCTTTTGAAATTCATTTGTACTAATTTTCTGAGAATATTATAAATTGTATTTTGTTCAGAATCCCCTCCTTTTAAAGCTCTTCCTATACCCAGCTCCGTTGCACACACACATACAGGTTTGTGCTCTCCATAGATATATACTCCTGTTTGTGCTGTCTACATATTTTTGGGTGGGTGGCCATCCACTGGAGCATGGTTGGACTACCTGAAAACACACTCTTAAGGAGTACCAACTCTGCTGTTTCTGGAATATATCAATTACCAACAGCTTCTTAGCTAGGCTTTGCTAGCCTCTCCCTGCTCTATGCTGTAGTTCTCTGTTTTTAGTTTAAACAGACATTGCCGAATGCTGTCTCAACTGGTTCAATGAGAATGTACCAGCGTGGCCTTAGATGGAGAGGATCTTTCTATTTTTGTCCTCCCTTTTTAAAATCTGAGCTATTCTATGTGTCTGCAAAACCATGAATGGCATTGCAGTTACAAGGAATTCATGAGAAATTTAAAATAATATCACATTATCACAGATGCTGTTTGTCTATTGGTTATTTAAAAGGCATGTTCCCAACACCAAGACTCATATGTGGTATTATGTGTGATGAAACTATCATACTAGTTTACCAGATAATTGATTTTATTATTTATTTTTAAATTTATATGTATTTATTTACATCCCAAACACTGCCCCATCCTGATCTCCCCCCACAAAGACCATCTCTGCATCCTCTCTCCCCTTCTCCTCTAAGATGGTGGGTCCCCCCTGAGTATCCCCCTCAACCTGGTGCATGAAGTCTCTGCCAGAATAGGTTCATACTTTTCCACTGAGGCCAGAAAAGGCATCCCTTTGGGGGAACTACACTACAGTCAAGCTACAGTTTAGGGAGAGCTTCCACTCCGGTTGTTGGGGAGAGGAATGTGGAAACTGAGCTGCATGTCTGCAACATATGTGCAGTGGATACCTCAGTGCAGTCCTTGTGTGTTCTTTGGTTGGTAGCTCAGACTCTGAGACCTCCAAGAGGTACAGATTAGTTGACTCTGGTGGTCTTCCTGTGGGGTTCCCACCTCTTGAGGACCATCAACCATTCCCCTCAAGTCTTCCATAAAAGTCTGTGACCTGTGTTCAGTGTTTGGATGTGGGTATCTCCATCTGTTTCAGTCAGCTGCTGGGTAAAGCCTCTCGGAGGACAGTTACTATTGACTGCCACACATCACTCTGATTTTATGTACAATGTATTTTTCTTGCACAATAACTTCTTACGTACTCACTTAGACATTAGAGCATTGCCAAGACATTAGAGCTTTGTATAAAATGTGTTGCTTTTTCACATTTAATTTCCACTGCCTTTTCAAGAGCAACAGTAGACTGGTAGTCGATAAAATGAACTGTGTGTAATTTTCCATTTTGTTCAAAAGCAAATAATGCTAATCATAGAAACTGGAATGAAGCACTTGCTTTTACTGCATTAAAGCTGTTAAATTCTAATGAATTATTTAGCAATTTAGGGCCTATTTAGTCTGTATAGGAAAGAAATGTCTAGGAAGCTAATCTTATTCAGTTAGAGTAAGTGTTAAACAAAGCAGTTTGAATCATTCTACCACATTTAGCTTACTGCCTCAAGGAGTAGGTCTGAATTAGAATATGCTATATATAATGAGACGGTTTAGGAGAGTGTCTACCATACATTCTTCACAATAAAGTTCCCGAAAGCAATTCAATTTTGTAAGAAGTTAAAATCAAAAGCCTTTTCCCAAAAGCATATTTAATCTTCTATGTGACTGTCTATGTGTGTAAACACATATGCATATGTATTCTTCACAGATATGCTATTGATTTGAATTACATATACATTCATCTTAAATTGTATATACATATATTACATATATGTATATGGTGTATGTATAAATTAGAAATATATATAAAATATATATATGTGTGTGTGTGTGTGTTGATTTTTACTTTTCTCTTTTTATAGTCCAGTCGTTGCAGTCCTCCATGTCTGTCCTCCCACAGTTCCTCATCTCATTCCTCCTCCCCGATGTCTCCAGAAGGATGACCTCATGCACCAAGCATCCCTACTCCCTGGGGTCTCAAGGGAGTCTTCTGCTGTGTATGTGCCAGGGGCCCATGGACCAGCACATGTATACATCCTGGTTGGTGGCTCAGTGTCTGAGAGATCTTTGGGTCCAGGTTAGTTGAGACTGCTGATCTTCCTATGGGGTCGCCCTCCTGCTTAGCTTCTTCCAGAATTTCCCTAATTAAACCACAAGGGTCTTCGACTTCAGTTCAGTGGTTGAGTGTAAATATCTTCATCTGTCTTACCTGCTTATTGTGCTTCTCAGGGGACAGCCATGCTAGGCTCCTTTCTGGAAGCATACCATACATAGCATCAGTAATAGTGTTAGTCTTTGGAGCCCCCTCTTTAGATGAATCCCAAGTTGGGCCTGTCACTGTGGACCACCTTTCCCTCAGTCTCTTCTCCAGTTTTGTCCCTGTAGTTCTTTTAGATAGGAACAATTCTGGGTCAGAATTTTTGACTGTGGGATGGCAACCTCCTCCCTCCACTTGGCATCCAGTCTTTCTACTGGTGGTGGACTCTACAAGTTCCCTCTCCCCACTGTTGGGAATTTGATCTTTGAGTCCTGAGAGTCTCTCACCTCCCAGATCTCTGGTACATTCTGGAGGGTCTCCCACCTCCCATCCCAGAGCTTGCATATTACCATTCTTTTTGCTGGCACTTAGGGCTTCTCTCTTGTCTCCATTTGCCCTCCACACCATTCGTGCTCCCCTTTTCCCTTCCCTTTCCTCTCTCTCATCCACATACCTCCCTCCCTCTGCCTCCTGTGATTGTTTTCTTCCCCTCCTCATCTAGGGCCTTCTGCTTGTTAGCCGTCTTGAGTTCTGTGGATTGTATCCAAGATATTCTGTAATTGTTTTTGGCTAATATCCACTTATTAGTAAGCTCATACATATTCTTCTGGGTCTGAGTTACCTCACTCAGGATGATATTTTCTAGTTCCATCCATTTGCCTGCAAAACTCATGATATCCTCTTTCTTAATAGCTGAAAAGTATTTCATTGTTTAAATGAACCACATTTTCTGAATCCACTCTTTTGTTGTGGAGAATCTGGGTTGGTTCCAGCTTCAGGCTATCAAAGATAAGGCCACTATGAACATAATGGAGCACATGCCCCTGTAGTATGGTGGGGCATCTTTTGTGTAAATGCCCAAGAGGTATATAGCTGGGTCTGCAGGTAGATGATCTATTTCCAATTTTCTGAGGAAACTCCAGGTTGAATTCCAGAGTGGCTTGTACCAGTGTGCAATTCCACTAGCAATGGAGGAGTGTTCCTCTTTTTCCACATCCTTGCCAGCATGTGCTGTCACCTGACTTTTTGATCTTAGCCATTTTGATTGGTACCAGTAAGGTAGAATCTCGGTAATTTTAGTTTGCATTTCCCTCATCAGTAAGGACTTTAAACATATCTTTAAGTGCTTCTCTGCCATTTGAGATTCCTTTGTTGTAAATTCTACTTACCCCATTTTTTGATTGTGTTGTTTGTTTGTTTGTTTGTTTTGAAAGTTAGCTTCTTGAGTTCTTTATGTACTTTAAATACTGTTCCTCTATTGGATGTGGGGTTTAAATACTGTTCCTCTATTGGATGTGGGGTTATTCTTCTACATGCAGACAACCAGTTAGACCAATACCATTTGTTGGAGATGCTTTCTTCTTTTTCTTATTTTTTATTTCCCTTTCTTCACTGTATGGTTTTAGCTTCTTGGACAAAGATCAAATGCCCATAGGTGTGAGGGTTTACTTCTGGGTCCACAATTCTATTCCATTGACCAAACTGTCTGTCTCTGTACCAATACCATACAGATTTTACCACTATTCCTCTCTAGTACAGCATGAAGTCAGGGATGCTGATTCCCCCAGAAGTTCTATTGTTGTTAAGAATTGGTTTTGCTATCTTGGGTTTTTCTTTGTATTTGCATATGAAATTGAGAATTTCTCTTTCCATGTCTGTGAAGAATTGTTTTGGAATTTTGATATGGATTGCATTGAATTTGAAGATTGCTTTTGGTAAGATGGTCATTCTTACTATGTTAATCCTACCAATACATGAGCAAGTGAGATGTCTCCATTTTTTGAGGTCTTCTATTTCTTTCTTGAGAGACTTGAAGTTTGTGTCATACAGATCTTTCATTTGTTTGGTTACAGTTACCCCAAAGTATTTTATATTTTTTGTGATTTTGTGAAGAGTGTTGTTTCCCTATTTTCTTTCTTAACTAATTTATCACTTGTATGAAGGAAGACTACTGATTTGTTTCAGTTAATTTGATATCCTGCTACTTTTCTGAAGTTATCACCTGTAAAGTTCTCTGAAAATACCTTACCTTCTTTGCCAATTTGTATCCCCTTTTGTTTATTTTTGTTGTCTTATTCCTTTATCTAGTACTTCAAGTACTAAATTGAATAGATACAGAGAGAGTGAGCAGCCTTTTCTTGTCCCCGATTTTAGTGCGATTGCTTCATGTGTCTCTCCATTTAAACTGATAGTAGCTGTTGCTTTACTGTATATTGCCTTTATTATGTTTAGGTAGGGGTCTTGAATTTCTCCAATACTTTAAACAAGAAGGGCTGTTATATTTTGTAAAATACTTTTTCCACATCTAATGAGATGATAATGTGTTTTTTCCTTTAAATTTGTTTATGTAGTAGATTATGTTAATGGATTTTCTTTTTTTTTATTAGATCTTTCATTTACACTTCAGATACCATCCTGTTTCCCCATTCCCCCCCCTTAGAAAACCCCTATCCCATGCCCCCTTTTCCTTTTTGCATTTATACATTTTTTTAAGAAATGTTAATCATAGGCTTTATAAGTTTGGTATTGTTCAATCAGAGGTGTAACCCACTACCCAACCTAGATATATCAACTATCTTTGACTGGTGGAGATACATGAACATCTGCTTCCCTGTCTCCCCCCTCTATCTCTCTTTCATCACCTAGCTTCTCCTCTCCTTCTTCTTCTCCTCTTCTTACTCCTTTTCTTCCTCTCAGTACTCCTCCCACCTTAGCTCCTCGTACACATCACCCTTCCTGTTAGAAGGAAACTTTTCTCTCAAAATACAATTAGAGCATAATTATGCCTATTTGTACCAGTGAGGTACAAGATAGTCCTAATACCCAGTCCATCCTTTTGTTGACTAACCAGCACCTCTGTCATCTATCCTAACTAAAACACTTAGTTCTGAACCTGGCTTTTTCCTTGGCTTTAGGATGAATGTCAGCTGATGACCATACACTCAGATCTTTTCACTCAAAGTAAATAGCTATAAGTTTTCAACCCCATCAGAAATCCAGAATGACTGAGTTGACTATAATTGTGGGAAGCACAAAGCATAGCTTCTAAAACTTAGCCAATTTATAGAGACCTCTGAACACCTGGACACTCGCTCTACTTCAAAACGTTGGAGCATCTGTTCTTCTGCCTTCTGGTCCAGGATCATCTGACAGACCTTAGTGCTGCAGAATTATTAAGGGCTGATTACTCTGTCTAGGCAGATATAATCAGTCGACTAATCTGCAAGTGTGTCCTTTTCTGGACAGTAATTTGTCTGTAGAAGGAAAGTGGCAATTCTTGCCTAGTGGCTGTCTCACCACAACTGGAGTAACTCCAAGGATGCTCAATTTCTTCTTAGAATTTAACATAGGAAGCTGTCCGGAGCAGACAGGTCTCTAATGAAAATGAACATTAATACTGAAATGTTTGTCATGTCAATTCTAAGGATTTCTGATGTTTTGAAAACCAGCTATCCATGTAAGGTAATCTGGACTGTTGCCTGTTAACTCCACTCAGCAATTTCTAAATAAAACATAGAAAACACCCTTATAATAAACTCCAAGTCATGAATTTTCTATAGTCCCTTAACTCACAGGCTGACCATCTCAAATCAGTTAAAAAAGTTACAGAAGGACTGGGTCTAAGCTTTGTATTCCTAAGTGTGTTATACTGGTACAATGCCTATGAGAGTAACAATATTCATCTCACTCTTATATCACTAAGAAGCTCATGCCAATGAAAACCTTAAAATTTGTAAACAAAGTAAATTGGTGCCATTTAAGAATTTATATCTTCATCTTGATATTAATTATACAGATTTCTACTAATAGGTTATGGCTATGCAATAAACCCTAGCTAATCCTCTCTATTCTGACAAAACCACTACTTTTCCCTAGGGAGACAGCCCAACATTTACCACCTTAGTCCCCATGCCCAGGGAATAGGGGCGCTGACTCATCATTAGCTTCTTCAAGCTGATTATGGGCATTGAGATATTAGAAGAGGAGTGGGGGGGAGAGCAAGTTGACAATCCTCTGATGCTGTGTCTTCGCTGCCTCCAGATGGAATTCACGGACCTCAGAGGTTTGAGCAGGTCTGCCCATCTTGCTTGTTGAGTAGATACACCAAGGCTGATCATTCTGCAATATACAATTCTCAAAACAAATTTTAGTATCAAGATAGTTTTTTTTTTTAAAGAGGGCTGACATTTTATTAAGAATGTTGGTTCTAACTGCTTTTCTATTTTTCCCCTCTTTTATTGGATATAATATTTACATTTCAAATTTTATCCCCTTACCATATTTCCCCCACCACCCAGGAACCCCTTATCCCATCCCCCCTCCTCCTGCCTCTATGAAGGTGTTTACCCACCTACCCCCAGCCTCCCTCCCCACCCTCAGATTCCCCCCCCTCAGTGCTCAGCCTTCAGGGTACCAATGATCTTGTCTCCCACCTATGCCCAACAGGGCCATCCTCCCCTACATATACAGCTGGAGTCATGTGTCTCTTCCTATGTGCTCCTGGGCTGGTGGGGAGCTCTGGCTGGTTGGTGTTCTTGCCCTCCTCACAGGGCCACCAGCCCTTATGGTTCATGGTTCCTTCAATTTACTCTCTAACTCCTCCATTGGGAACTTTGATCAGATTAATGGATAGCTGTGGGTATCTGTCTCTGGGTATGTCCGACTCTGATAAGGAGTCAGACATATCAGGCTGCTGTCAGCTTTCCTATCCTGACATCCCTATCAGCGTCTATTTTTGGTGACTGCCTATGGAATGAATACCCAGACACAATGGTCTCCCTACAACCCCCCCTTCAGATTCTGACCCACACTTTGTCTCCATATTTGCTCCCTTGGTTATTTAGTTACTCCTTCTAAGAAAGACCTAGGCATCCTCACTTGTTCTTTCTTCTTCATGAGCTTCCTGTCGTCTGGTAGTTGAATCTTTGTTGTTTCAAACTTTTGGGCTAATCTCCGCTTATCAGTGAGTAAATACCATGTGTGTTCTTTTGTGATTGGGTTACCTCACTCAGGATGATATTTTCTAGATCCATCCATTTACCTAAGAATTTCTCGAATTCATTATTTTTAATAGCTGAGTAATATTCCATTGTGTAAATGTACCACATTTTTTGTATCCATTCCTCTGTTGAAGGGCATCTGGGTTCTTTCCAGCTTCTGGCTATTATAAATAGGGCTGCTATGAACATAGTGGAGCATATGTCTTTGTTATTTGTTGAGGCATTTTCTGGGTATATACCCAGAAGTGGTATAGCTGGGTCCTCAGGTAGTGCTATGTCCAATTTTCTGAGGAACCGCCAGACTGACTTCCAAAGTGGTTGTACCAGCTTGCAACCCCACCAACAATGCAGGAGTGTTCCTCTTTCTTCACATCCTCGCCAGCATCTACTATCACCTGAGATTTTGATCTTAGCCATTCTGACTGGTGTCAGGTGGTATCTCAGGGTTGTTTTGATTTGCATTTCCCTGATGACTAAGGATGTTGAGCATTTCTTAAGGTGCTTCTCGGCCATTCGAGTTTCCTCAGTTGAGAATTCTTTGTTTAGCTCTGTACCCCATTTTTTAATGGGGTTATTTTATTGTTTGGCGTCTGATTTCTTGAGCTCTTTGTAAATATTAGATATTAGCCCCCTATCAGATGTAGGATTGGTAATGATCTTTTCCCAATCTGTTGGTTGCCGTTTTGTCTTGTTGACAGTGTCCTTTGCCTTACAGAAGCTTTGCAATTTGATGAGGTCCCATTTGTCGATTCTTGATCTTAGAGCATAAGCCATTGGTGTTCTGTTCAGGAACTTTTCCCCTGTGCCTAGGTATTCGAGGGTCTTCCCCAACTTCTCTTCTAATATTTTCAGTGTACCTGGCTTTATGTGAAGGTCCTTTATCCACTTGGAGTTGAGCTTTGTGCAAGGAGATAAGAATGGATTAATTTGCATTCTTCTACATGTTGACCTCCAGTTGAGCCAGCACCACTTGTTGAAAATGCTGTCCTTTTTCCACTGGATGAATTTAGCTCCCTTGTCAAATATCAAGTGACCATAGGTATGCGGGTTCATTTCTGGGTCTTCAATTCTGTTCCATTGATCGTCCTTTCTGTCTCTGTACCAATACCAAGCAGTTTTTATCACTACTGCTCTGTAGTACAGTTTGAGGTCCGGAATGGTGATTCCCCCAGAGGTTCTTTTATTGTTGAGAATAGTTCTCGCTATCCTAGGTTTTTTGTTATTCCAAATGAATTTGTAAATTGCTTTTTCTATCTCTATGAAGAATTGATTTGGAATTTTGATGGGTATTGCATTGAATCTGTAGATTGCTTTTGGCAGGATAGCCATTTTTACTAAATTAATCTTGCCAATCCAGGAGCATGGGAGATCTTTCCATCTTCTGAGATGTTCTTCAATTTCTTTCTTGAGAGACTTGAAGTTCTTGTCATACAGATCTTTCACTTGCTTTGTTAGATTCACTCCAAGATAATTTATTTTATTCGTGGCTATTGTGAAGGGTGTCATTTCCCTGATTTCTTTTTCTGCCTGTTTATCCTTTGAGTAGAGGAAGGCTACTGATTTGTTTGAGTTGATTTTATATCCAGCCACATTGCTAAAGTTGTTTATCAGGTTTAGGAGTTCTCTGGTGGAAGTTTTAGGTTCACTTAAGTATACTATCATGTCATCCGCAAATAGTGAAATTTTGACTTCTTCCTTTCCTATTTGTATCCCTTTGACTTCCTTTTGTTGTCTAATTGCTCTAGCTAAGACTTCCAGTACTATATTGAATAGGTAAGGTGAGAGTGGGCAGCCTTGCCTAGTCCCTGATCTTAGTGGGATTGCTTCCAGTTTCTCTCCATTTAGTTTGATGTTGGCTACTGGCTTGCTGTATATTGCTTTTACTATGTTTAGATATGGGCCTTGTATTCCTGATCTTTCCAAGACTTTTAACATGAAGGGATGTTGAATTTTGTCAAATGCTTTCTCAGCATCTAGTGATATGACCATGTGGTTTTTCTCTCTGAGTTTATTTATGTAGTGGATTACATTGATGGATTTCCGAATATTGAACCATCCCTGCATTCCTGGGATAAAACCTACTTGATCTTGATGGATAATTGTTTTGATGTTTTGTTGGATTCGGTTTGTGAGAATTTTATTGAGTATTTTTGCATCAATATTCATAAGAGAGATTGGTCTGTAGTTCTCTTTCTTTGTTGGGTCTTTCTGTGGTTTAGGTATGAGTGTAATGGTAGCTTCATAGAATGAATTGGGTAGTGTTCCTTCTGTTTCTATTCGATGGAATAACTTGAAGAGGATTGGTATTAGGTCTTCCTTGAAGGTCTGAAAGAATTCTGCACTGAAACCATCTGGCCCCGGACATTTTTTGGTGGGAAGATTTTTAATGACTGTGTCTATTTCTTTAGGCGTTATGGGACTGTTTAGGTGGTTTATCTGCTCCTCGTTTAACTTTGGTACCTGGTATCTATCTAGAAAATTGTCCATTTCCTCCAGATTTTCCAATTTTGTTGAGTATAGGCCTTTGTAGTAGGATCTGATAATTTTTTTAATTTCCTCTGTTTCTGTTGTTATGTCTCCCTTTTCAGTTCTGATTTTATTAATTTGAATGCTGTCTCTGCGCCCTTTGGTTAGTCTGGCTAAGGGTTTGTCTATCTTGTTGATTTTCTCAAAGAACCAGCTCCTGGTTTTGTTGATATTTTGTATAGTTCTTTTTGTTTCGACTTGGTTGATTTCAGCCCTGAGTTTGATTATTTCCTGCCGTCTACTCCTCTTGGGTATACTAGCTTCTTTTTGTTCTAATGCTTTCAGGTTTGCTGTCAAGTTGTTAATGTATGCTCTTTCCACTTTCTTTTTGTGAGCACTTAGAGCTATGATTTTTCCTCTTAGTACTGCTTTCAATGAGTCCCACATGTTTTGATATGATGTGTCCTCATTTTCATTTAAATCTAAAAAGTCTTTAATTTCTTTCTTAATTTCTTCCTTGACCAAGTTGTCATTGAGTAGAGCATTGTTCAGTTGCCAAGTGTATGTTGGTTTTCTGATGTTTTTGTCCATGTCAAAGACAAGTCTTAATCCATGGTGGTCTGATAAGGTGCTGGGGATTATTTCAATCTTTTTGTATCTGTTGAGGCCTGTTTTGTGACCAATTATATGGTCTATTTTCGAGAAGGTACCATGAGGTGCTGAGAAGAAGGTGTATTCTTTTGTTTTAGGGTGAAATGTTCTATAGATGTCAGTTAAGTCCAATTGGTTCATAACTTCTGTTAGTTTCATTGTGTCTCGATTTAGTTTCTGTTTCCATGACCTGTCCATAGCTGAGAGTGGGGTGTTGAAATCTCCCACTATTATTGTGTAGGGTGCAATGTATGCTTTAAGTTTTAGTAAAGTGTCTTTTATGTATGTGGGTGCCCTTACATTTGGGGCATAGATGTTGAGAATTGCAAGTTCCTCTTGGTACATTTTTCCTTTGATGAATATGAAGTGTCCTTCTTTATCTTTTTTGATTACTTCTGGTTGAAAACTGATTTTATTTGATATTAGAATCGCTACTCCAGCTTGTTTCTTGGGACCATTTGCTTGGTAGATTGTTTTCCAACCTTTTACTCTGAGGTAGTGTCTGTCCTTTCCACAGAGGTGCGTTTCCTGAATGCAGCAAAATGTTGGGTCCTGTTTACGTATCCAGTCTGATAGTCTATGTCTTTTTACTGGAGAATTGAGTCCATTGATATTAAGAGATATTAAGGAAAAATGAGTGTTGTTTCCTGTTATTTTTGTTATTGGCAGTGGGGATATGTTTGTGTAGCTACCTTCTTTTACGGTTTTTGGAAGATTACTTTCCTGCTTTTTCCAGGTTGTAGTTTCCCTCCTTGTGATGGAGTTTTCCACCAATTATCCTTTGAAGTGCTGGGTTTGTGTTGAGATACTGTGTAAATTTGGATTTGTCATGGAATATTTTGGTTTCTCCATCAATAATGATTGACAGTTTTGCTGGGTATAGTAGTCTGGGCTGACATTTATGTTCTTTTAGGGTCTGTATGATATCAGTCCAGGATCTTCTGGCTTTTATGGTCTCTGGTGAGAAGTCTGGTGTAATTCTTATAGGTCTGCCTTTATATGTTACTTTGCCTTTTTCCCTTACTGCTTTTAGTATTTTTTCTTTGTTTTGTACATTTGATGTTTTGACTATTATGTGGTGGGAAGTATTTCTTTTCTGGTCTAAACTATTTGGAGTTCTGTAGGCTTCTTGTATATTTATGGACATCTCTTTCTTTAGGTTAGGGAAGTTTTCCTCTATAATTTTGTTGAGAATATTTACTGGTCCTTTAATTTGGGAGTCTTCCCCCTCATCTATTCCTATTATCCTTAGGTTTGGCCTTCTCATTGTGTCTTGGATTTCTTGTATATTTTGGGTTAGTAGCTTTTTGTATTTTGCATTTTCTTTGACAGTTGTGTCAATGTTTTCCATGGTATCTTCTGCACATGAGATTCTCTCTTCCATCTCTTGTATTTTGTTGGTAATACTTGTATCTATGACTCCTGATCGTTTTTTTAAGTTTTCTATCTCCAGGGTGTTCTCCCTTTGTGATTTCTTTATTGTTTCTACTTCCGTTTTTAGATCCTGCATGGTTTTGTTTAATTCTTCTCCCGTTTGGTTGCATTTTCTTGTAATTCCTTAAGGGATTTTTGTGTTTCCTCTCTAAGGGTTTCTATCTGTTCTTTGAGAGTGTTATTTATGTCTTTCTTAAAGTCCTCTATCATCATCATGAGAAGTGATTTTAATTCTGAATCCTGCTTTTCTGGTGTGATGGGGTGTTCAGGGCTTGCTATGATGGGGGAACTGGGTTCTGATGATGCCATGTAACTTTGGTTTCTGTTGCTTATGTTCTTGCGCCTGCCTTTTGCCATCTGGTTAATTCTAGTGCTACCTGTACTTCTGTCTCTGATTGAAGCCTGTCTTTCCAGTTGTCTCGCTTTTGTTTGGTCTTCTAGGAGTCCAGATGTCTTTGTGGTTTTTTTCCAGCTGCCCTGATTACAGTGGTATCTCTAGGATGCCTCAGGATATGGTGCCTCCAAGGTAGCAGTCCAGCTAGATGTCTGCTGTTCTGGGTGCAGTGTCTCCTCTTGGATATCTCAGGGTATGTTGTCTGACACTCTGAGTTCAGTTGTTCCTCTGTGGCTCTGGGTTGAGCGGACCTTCCAGTATGTCTCAGGTGGAATCCCGGGTCCACACAACTGCAGACCTGGTAGAGGTCTGGTCTGGGACTCAGACCCTGCAGGCCTCAGACCGGAGGGGGGGCGAGCAGCAGAAGGAGTGTGCTAGTGCTGGCTATGGGTTCTATGGATCCCCCAGAATGTGTCTGGGGGACTCCTGGGTGCACTTATCCGCAGGCCTCAGACTGCAAGAGGGGCGAGCAGGGGAAGGGGCGTGCTAGCGCTGGCTATGTGTTCTATGGATCCCCCAGAATGTGTCTGGGGGGCTCCTGGGTGCACTTACCCACAGGCCTCAGACTGGAGGAGGGATGAGCGGCGGAAGGGGCGTGCTAGCACTGGCTATGTGTTCTATGGATCCCCCAGAATGTGTTTGGGGGGCTCCTGGGTGCACTTACCCGCAGACCTCAGACTGCAGGAGGGGCAAGCGGCGGAAGGGGCGTGCTAGCACTGGCTATGGGTTCTATGGATCCCCCAGAATGTGTCTGGGGGGCTCCTGGGTGCACTTACCCGCAGGCCTCAGACTGCAGGAGGGGCGAGCAGCGGACAGGGCGTGCTAGCGCTGGCTATGGGTTCTATGGATCCCCCAGAATGTGTCTGGGGGGCTCCTGGGTGCACTTATCCGCAGGCCTCAGACTGGAGGAGGGGCGAGCGGCGGAAGGGGCGTGCTAGCGCTGGCTATGTGTTCTATGGATCCCCCAGAATGTGTCTGGGGGTTCCTGGGTGCACTTACCCGCAAGCCTCAGACTGCAGGAGGGGCAAGCGGCGGACGGGGCGTGCTAGCGCTGGCTATGGGTTCTATGGATCCCCCAGAATGTGTCTGGGGTCTCCTGGGTGCACTTACCCGCAGGCCTCATGGATTTTCATATATCGAACCAACTTTGCATCCCTGGGATGAAGCCTACATGATCGTAGTAAATGATGGTTTTGATGTGTTCTTGGACTCGATTTGATAGAGTTTTTTTTTTTTTTTTTTGGAGTATTTTTACATCAGTATTCATATGCAAAATTGCTCTAAAGTTCTCTTTCTTTGTTGGGTCTTTGTGTGGTTTAGGTATCAGAGTAATTGTGGCTTCATAGAAAGAGTTACATAATGTTCTTTCTGTTTATATTTTATGGAATATTTTGAGGAGTATTGGTATTAGCTCTTCTTTGGAGGTCTGGTAAAATTCCCCCATTAAAGCCCTGTTTTTGTTTTTTTGTTTTTTTTTTGTTTTTGTTTTGTGTGTGTGTGTGTGTGTGTGTGTGTGTGAGGTTTTTAATGATTTCTTCTATTTCCTTAGGGGATATGGGACTGTATAGTTTACCTGTTCTTGATTTAACTTTGGTATGTGGTATCTGTCTAGAAAATTATCCATTTCATCTAGATTTTCCACTTTTGTTGAGTATGGGCTTTTATAACAATAGGTTCTAATTATTTTTTCAATCTCCTCAGTCTATATTATTATGTCTCTGTTTTCATTTCTGATTTTGTAAATTTGGATACTATCTCTGTACCCTTTAAGTAGTTTGGCTAGGGGTTTAACTATCTTGTCGATTTTATCAAAGAACCAGCTTTTTGGTTTTGTTGATTCGTTGTATTTTTTTCTTTGTTTTTGTTTGCTTGATTTCCCTCTGAGTTTGACTATTCCCTACTTTTTACTCCTCTTAGGTGTGTTTGCTTCTTTTTGTTCTAGGGCTTTCAGGTGTGCTGTTAAGTTGCTTGTGTATGCTTTCTCTAATTTCTTTATGAGGGCACTTAGTGCTATGAGTTTTCCTCTTAAAACTGCTTTCATTGAGTCCCATAAGTTTGGGTGTGGTGTGTCATCATTTTTATTGACTTCCAGGAAGTCTTTGATTTCTTTCTTCCCTGACCAAGTAATCACTGAGCAGAAAGTTGTTCAGTTTCAATGGAAATGTAAGTTTTCTGTTGTTTTTGTTGTTATTGAAGTCCAGCCTTAATTCGTGGTGATCTGATAGGATGAATGGGATTATTTCATTCTTCTTTTATTGGTTGAGGCTTGCTTTGAGTCTTATTATAAGGTCAGTTTTGCAGAAGGTACCATGATGGTCAGAGAAGAAGGTTTATTCTTTTGTTTTAGGGTGAAATGTTCTCTGGATATCTGTTAAATCCATTTGGTTCATAACTTTTGTTACTTTCACTGTGTTTCTGTTTAGTTTCTGTTTCAATGATCTGTCTATTAGTGAGAGTGGGCTGTTGAAGTCTCCCACTATTATTTTGTAAAGTTGAAGGTGTGTTTTTAACTTTAGTCACGTTTCTTTTTACAAATTTGGGTGCCCTTGCATTTGGGGCAATGATGTTATGAATTGACATTTCATCTTGGTGAATTTTTCCTTTGATATGGATGAAGTGTCCTTCCCCATCTCTTTTCATAAATTTTGGTTGAAAGTCTATTGTGTTAGATATTAGAATGGCAAAGTCCACTTGTTTCTTGGACAATTTTCTTGGAAGTCTTTTTACAGCCTTTTATTCTAAGGTATTGTTGGTTTTTGTCACTGAGGTGTGTTTCTTGTATGCAGCAAAATGCTGGCTCCTGCTGGTGTACTCAGTCTGTTAGCTTATGTCTTTTTATTGGGGAATTTAATCCATTGATATTGAAGACAATAATTGGTAGATCTTGTTATATTTGTTGTTGTTGTGGCATTATGTGTATGTGATTCATTTAGGTTTTGTTGTGAAATGGTTAATTTCTTCTTTTGGGGGGGGTATGTACCCTCCTTATGTTGGAGGTTTCCTCTGTAGGGCTATATTGATAAATTAGTTTTGTTTAAATTTGGTTTTGTCTTAGAATATTTTGGTTTCTCCATCTAAGATAATTGAGAGTTTTGCAGTGTATCGTAGCCTGGGCTAGCATTTGAGGTTTTTAGGGTCTGCATGACTTCTATCCAGGCTCTTCTGATTTTTAGGGTCACTGTTGAGAAGTCTTGTGTAATTCTGATAGGTCTGCCTTAATATGGTACTTGCCCCTTTTCCTTGACTGATTTTAATATTCTATCTTTGTTCAATGTATTTAGCATTTGGAATATTATGTGATGAGAGGATTTTCTATTCTGGTCCAATCTATTAGGTGTTCTATAGGCTTCTTATACATTTATGCCATATCTTTCTTTAGGCTGGTTAAGTTTTCTTAAAAGACTTTCTTGAAAACATTTCTTGTCCCTTGAGCTGGGAATCTTCACTCTCTTCTATTCCTATTATTCTTAGGTTTGGTAGGAATCAAAGACTTAGTACATAAACTCATCCTTTGCTGGATTACTTCTCAGGACAATTTTTGACTTCTTTATTATTAGGCTAATGATATTGCTCAATGTTTTTTCACTTGAAATGAAGCCATAGAGCCACAGTCTAGAAACAATGAGGGATGGGTCTAAGTGGTACATAGACCTTACAGAATGTCTATGACTCTTCCTCAATTATTCAATAAATGTACAAGGATTTTAATCAAGCAACATGGTTACTCTGGCAAGGGATTACATCCAAAACCCTTGTAAGTAGGTGTGATCTGTATGGATAACCCTCCTTTAATCTCAATGACTGGACTGAAATACAGACACAGCCTTAGCATAAACTTTTAATCCCAAACAATGAAGATAAAGTTAGTTTGTAAAAGTATGCAGCCATATTTAAAAGTGATGTTTAATAGAGGGGTAAAGTGATGAATCAAAGAAAGATTTAACAGAATGAATTGGAGATAGGATATGCCCAACTCTAAGGAGAACAGAACAGGAAAGAGAGGTGACTTCAAAGAAGCAATACAGAGAGAGCAGGTGCGGGTGTGGGAGTGAGCAGAGAATGCAGTTTTACTGGGACAGTTTTACAGAGACTGGTTGCAGGTGAAGACAGAACAAGGCAGAGGATGAGAAGGAGCCAGAAGATTTGAACAGATTGCCAGAGCAGGTTGAAGCCAAGTGGAAGGCCAAGAAGCCAAAAGAAGACAGTTTGAATCTGTCATCTTGGAGAGGAGTTTGAGCCAGAACAGCCGAGTTGAACCAGTCAGCTAGAGTTCAGAAAGAACTAGAAAGGGTTAGGTTATTCAGCAGTAAGCTTCAGAGATGACAACTTCATCTGGTGAATGAAAAATACTTTTACAAATGTAAGATTACTTTCTAGAGGTGTAACACTTGAAGGAGTAAGAATCACTTTCAGGCTACTTGCCACCCAGATTCCAATTCCAGTCCATACCTTACAAGTAAACAGCTTTCCTAGAAAATTTTTAGAAATTGGGCTTCTAGAGACTGTTATTTTTAAACCTATGGATGAAGTGCAGTAAGAGCCAAGGGAAACATTGCAGTCTGAAAATAACAATTATTTCCTCTAATGCAAAGCATCATAGACTAGTTCTAAAGGTATTTAGTGCACTTGTTTTATATTTTTTTAAGCCATAGAAGAATATTTATTGATATGGGTAAATGTTAACAATATCCTTCTACATGAAATATGTAGGATACAAAACAGTATATACTGTTTAATACCATTTTTACAGAAAGAAAAATAACCATATATACAAAATCATGCATAATAAAAAATAAAAACTGTATACACCATTTATGCTCATCTCTTTAGTGGACTGGATGTGATTACAATTCACTAAAGTGATTATAGTATCACTCACATGCCCTGTATCTGCTTTATCTGTCCTGCGATTAGTGCTTCCAACAGCCTGTCTCTGAAACAGACACTTCCCCAAGCAGCTTCTGCTTTGCCCATCAAAGTAGATACTATTTACTCATATATACTGGCGTGTGGAGAATATTTCAACTAATATAACATAGACAATGCCACAGCAGACGCCTGACTTTAGAAAGTGTTACTCCTCAGTTTCATTGCAAATTGGTGATTGTTTTATATTTCTAAAACATTTACCATGAAACATACATGAGAACTTCAAACCTAGAAATGGTTTGGATTTTCAGTCATTTAAACGTTCATATTTATTTATGGTATAATATTATGTGTTTTCGAGATCTTAATAGTGAATGACTGTTTGAAATGAGATTACTGAAATTTCTATTTATGCTAAAGGGTCTATTTTTTCATTATTTCAATGCAACTTATTATTATTTCATATTAATGCAACTACAATAATTGAGTTAAGTCCAAAAATTGAACAGAATTTTCATTTGTGATGTGACTATAACATAAAATGAACATATTGTTGGATCTTCATTCAATTACATTTACCAATAAACCCTAAAAATATGTTTCGATATAAGGAAAACTTACCTATAAATAAATAATAGTGATTGCAGTATGAATGAATATCTATTGATTTTTTCTAAATGAATGTATTTTTTGAACTAGTATGAACAAGTTATGAACTTGTTTGTTCAATATGTTTGTTTTTAGGTAAATAAAATTACTCACATTACTTAGACATGGTATTTAACTTTTTATGTTTTACGAAAACCTATCAGTGTCTCTTGCACAGGTAGTGATTGTGGCAGCTATGTGTTTTTTTATTTAAAAAAAAAACATTTACTTTTAATGATATTTACTTTGTTTATAGGTGCCCTTACATTTCATAAGAAGGCACTGGATCTTCTTAACCCAAAATTACTAGCAGTTCAGCCTTCTAAGTGTGTTTTGAGAACTATGGTTCACTTACAGGAGCAATATACTCTATTAAACACAGAACCATCTCTCCAGCTTCATCTCTGACTTAATTTTTGTCACTCAAGGGAAATAGCAATAGTTTATAAACTTTTACGAGTTTCTTGGACAACTTTGACCACCAGCTCGAAAGAGGACTTCTAGTGCCAGTTGTTGGGAGCTTTTGTAATGAGTATTTGGTTCATTGTTAACCCAAATGAGAAATTTTTATTTAAACTATTGTCTTAGTTAAGGTTTGTATTCTTGTACAAAACATTATGATGAGAAACAAGGTGGGGAGGAAAGGGTTTATTTAGGTTACACTTCCACATTGCTGTTCATGACCAAAAGAAGTCAGGACTGGAACGCAAACAGGGCAGGAACTTGGAGGTAGGAGCTGATGCAGAGGCCACTTAGGGTGTTGCTTACTGGCTTGCTTCCCCCAGCTTGCTCAACCTGCTCTCTTAGAGAACCCAGGACCACTAGCCAAGGAATAGCCCCACCCACAATGGCCTGGGTCCTCCCACCCTTGATCACTAATCTAGAAAGTGCCTTACAGCTGGATCTCTTGGAGGCATTTAATCAAAGGGAGACTCCTTTCTCTGTAATAACTCCAGCTTGTGTCAAGTTGATACACAAAACTGAGCAGTACAACTATGTGTACTGTTTATTTAAACATTATATTTGTACATAGTTTCATCATTACTTATGATTAATTCTCTTCCCTCACTCTCTCCTTATTTCTCTCCTCCTTGCCATTCTCCTCCTTTATTTTCCTTATTTATTGCTTACTCTGTTTTGTGTTTACTTCTTCTCTGATAACTTGATGGCTACATTTCTGATGTGTTGTTATTCCAAAATTATACTACTTTTCATAAGATTCCTCTTATCAAAATTCCTCCATGACTTGTAGGCAGATTTTTGAAAGCAGGGTACCATATTCACCTCAAAAGTAAAACAATTTTTATGATATCACAGGAAAATTGAGAACCCCCCTCCCATAGGATCCACTTCTTAGTGCATTATCTGGGGATTGAAGAGTCTGTGTCTTGGATACTTTGAGTCCATGGATATGAAAATTTCTATTTTCTCACTGAAACCAAACAGTGTGAAACAGTGTAGAAAACTAGGTAGTTTTCTACCTATTATCCCTTTGAAATATTCAGTTATCTAAAAGGGTAAATCAGATTCATTTCTGTTGAAAGAGGGAGGAGTAGGAAACAGAGATGACATGAAGGAGGAACACTGAGAAAATATTTTAATAAAGCAATGTTAAACTCTCAAGATTGTGATATTAAGAATTACATGTAACTGTACATTCTAATGCTGGTATGTGTATTACATCTTAATAAATACACAATGAATAATTGATGTTATTTTTAGCTAACGGACATATTTTCTGAGGATGGATTTTATACACTATAATAACTTTAATATTGGGATTGTGGGATATAAGATAAGTTATCATGCTTTATACTAGACTTTAAAACATGAATGAAATTAATGAGTTTAATTTTATTAACTAAATGAGATAAAAAGATTATTATTTAAATTTTATTTCATAACCATTTGCTTCCTATTTCCTAGACATTACAGTTTTTTTGTTTGAAATGTTACAATCTATAAGAAATACATTAACTAATATCCAACTGATAAGTGACAATAATGAACAAAACCCAAAACTAATAACTGGAATACCCAGTTTTTAACATAATTAGGAAAAAGAAATAAGGATGACATACAAATATCTAAATGTGCTCTCTTCAGGTCCCATCACCACACTGTTGAGCAATTCAGCTAATGTCATTCCCATTGGGTCCTGGACCCTCCACATCTCTGGTGTCTGGGACTTTCTAGGGGTCCACCCCACACTGCTGCATTTTTCTACACAAATTCCTGGCCCCCTGGGATTTCTCTTGTCTCCTCCTATGCCTGATCCTGTACCCCCACTTTTTCACTCCCCTCCCCTCTCCTACCCAGGTCTCTCCCCCCTCAACATCCCATGATTATTTTGTTCCCCTTCTAAGGTGGGATTGAAGCATCCACACTTGGGCTTTCCTTCTTGTTAAGCTTCAGATGGTCTAAGAGTTGTATCATGGGTATTCTGAACTTTTTGGCTAATATCCACTTATCAGTGAGTATAAACCATGTATGTCCTTTTAAGTCTGGATTATCTCACTCAGCATGATATATATATATATATATATATATATATATATATATATATATATATCTGACTCTCAATGTGTCAGACTCTGGCAGACCTCTAAGGAGACAGCTATATCAGACTCTTGTCAGCATGTACTTCCTGACCTCCACATCAGTTTCTACCTTTGGTGATTGCACATGATATGGATACCCAGGTGGAATGGTCTCCAGCCGGCCCTTCCTTCAGTTTCTGTCCCACACTTTGTCTCCATATATGCTCCTTTGAGTATTTTGTTACTCTTTCTTAGTAGGACCTAGGCATCCACACTTGGTCTTCCTTCTTCATGAGCTTCATGTGGTCTGTGAGTTGAATCTTGCCTATTTCAAGCTTTTGGGCTAATATCTGCTTATTAGTGAGTAGATACCATGTGTGTTCTTTTGTGATTGGGTTACCTCACTCAGGATGATATTTTCTAGTTCCATCCATTTACCTAAGAATTTCTCGAATTCATTATTTTTAATAGCTGAGTAATACTTCATTGTGTAAATATACCAATTTTTTTTGGTATCCACTCCTCTGTTGGAGGACATCTGGGTTCTTTCCAGCTTCTGGCTATTATAAATAAGGCTGCTATGAACATAGTGGAGCATATGCCCTTGTTATATGTTGGAGCATCTTCTGGGTATATGCCCAGGAGTGATATACCTGGATCCCCAGGTAATGCTATGTCCAATTTTTTGAGGAACTGACAAACTGATTTCCAGAGTGGTTGTACTGGCTTGCAATGCCACCAATAATGGAGGAGTGTTCCTCTTTCCCCACATCCTCGCCAGCATCTACTATCACCTGAGTTTTTGATCTTAGCCATTCTGACTGGTGTGAGGTGGTATCTCAGTGGTTTTTTTTTTTTTTTTTTTTTTTGATTTGCATTTCCCTGATGACTAAGGATGTTGAGCATTTATTAAGGTGCTTCTCGGCAATTCATGTTTCCTCAGTTGAGAATTCTTTGTTTAGTTCTGTACCCCATTTTTTAATAGGGTTATTTGGTTGTCTGAAGTATAATTGCCTGCTACTCCTACTTGTTTCTTGGCACCATTTGTTTGGAAGATTGTTTTCCATCCTTTTGCTCTGAGGTAGTGTCTGTCTTTTCACTGACATTCGTTTCCTGTATGCAGCAAAATTCTGGGTCCTGTTTATGTATCCAGTCTGATAGTCGACATCTTTTATTGGAAAATTGAGTCCATTGATATTAAGAGATATTAAGGAAAAATGAGTGTTGCTTCCTGTTATTTTTGTTATTAGAGGTGGAATTATGTTTGTGTAACTCTTCTTTTGTGGTTGTTGGAAGATTACATCTTTGCTTTTCCAAGGTTGTAGTTTCCCCCCTTGTGTTGGAATTTTCTATCAATTATCCTTTGTAGTGCTGGATTTGTGGGAAGATATTGTGTAAATTTGGTTTTGTCATGGAATATCTTGGTTTCTCGATCAATAGTGATTCAGAATTTTGTTGGGTATAGTAGTCTGGGCTGGAATTTGAGTTCTCTTAGGGTCTGTATGATATCAATCCAAGATCTTCTGTCTTTCATAGTCTCTCGTGAGAAGTCTGGTGTAATTCTTATAGGTCTGCCTTTATATGTTACTTTACCTTTTTCCCTTACTGCTTTTAGTATTTTTTCTTTGTTTTGTACATTTGGTATTTTGATTATTATATGACAGGAGGTATTTCTTTTCTGGTCTAGTTTATTTGGAGTTCTGTAGGCTTCTTGTATATTTATGGACATCTTTTTTCTGTAGGTTAGGAAAGTTTTCCTCTACAATTTTATTCAAGATATTTACTGGCCCTTTAAGGTGGGAGTCTTCACCATCATCTATAAGTATTATCCTTAGGTTTGGCATTTTCATTGTGTCCTGGATTTCCTGGATGTTTTGGGTTAGGAGCTTTTTGCATTTTGCATTTTCTTTGACAGTTGTGTCAATGTTTTCCATGGTATCTTTTCCACATGAAATTCTCTCTTCTATATCTTGAATTCTGTTGGTGATACTTATGACTCCTGATCTTTTTCCTAGATTTTCTATCTCCAGGGTAGTCTCCCCTTGAGATCTTTATTATTTCTGCTTCCATTTTTAGATCCTGGATGGTTTTGTTTAATTCCCTCGCCTGTTTTGTTGTGTTTTCTTGCAATATTTAAGGGATTTTTATGTTTTCTCTTTAAGGGCTTCTACCTGTTTACCTGTGTTCTTCTCAAATTCTTTGAAAGCGTTATTTATGTCCTTCTTAAAGTCCTCTATCATCATCATGAGAAGTGATTTTAATTCTGAATCCTGCTTTTCCAGTGTGATGTGGTGTCCAGGGCTTGCTATGGTGGGAGAACTGGGTTCTGATGATGCCAAGTATACTTTGATTTCTGTTGCTTATGTTCCTGTGCTTGCTTGCCTTTCCCCTGGTTAACTCTGGTTATTTCTGGTTAACTCTAGAGCTACCTCCACTCACTAAGGCCCAGGCAAGGTGCAGAAGGGGAGTGGTATTCCACAGAGGTGGGGATTGGTTGCCTGGTGGGTCCTGAGCACTCCCTGTTCCCAGTTGTATCTCTGGGTAGGGCAGTGGACAACTGATTTTACCTGCTGCTCTGAGTTCAGTGGCCCTTCTAGGATGTCTCAGGATACAGTATCTTCACGGGAGCTGACTGGCTGGGTGTCTGCCCCAGCCACAAGGCCCAGGCGAGGGGCGGAAGGGAAGTGGTATTCCACAGGGCAGGGTTTGAGTGCCTGGTGGGTCTTGCGTGCTCCCTACTCCCAGTTGTAGTTCTGGGGAGTAGGACAGTGAGCGACTGTTCTTACCTGCTGCTCTGAGTTCAGTGGCCCCTCTAGGATGTCTAAGGATATGGTGTCCACATGGGAGTAGACCAGCCGGGTGTCTGCTCCAGCCACAAGGACCAAGTGAGGGGCGGAAGGGCAAGGATATTTTCTAGTTCCATTCATTTGCCTACAAAATTCATGATGTCCTCATTTTAATAGCTGATTAGTATTCCATTGTGTAAATGAACCACATTTTCTGTATTGTTCTTCAGTTGTGGGACATCTGGGTTGTTTCCAGTTTCTGGTCATGACACATAAGGTTGTTAAGAATATGGTGGAATACATGTCCTTGTGATATGCTGCAGAATTTTTTTTTAGTATATTTCCACTAGTAGCATAGCTGGGTTTTCAGGTAGGACTATTTCCAATTTTCTGAGGAATTGCCAGATTGATTTCCAGAGTGGTTGTATCAATTTGGAGTCTCAGTAGCAATGTAGGAGTGTTCTTTCTTCACATCCTTGCCAGCATGTGCTGTCACTCGAGTTTTTTATCTTAGCCATTCTAATTGGTATAAGGTGGAATCTCAGGGTCGTTTTGATATACATTTTCCTGATGACTAGAGACCACCTCCAGTAGAGAGTCATGACACCTAGTTGAGGGATGGAGCCAATCATCTCAAAAGTTTTGACTCAGAATTGTTTTTGTCTAATGGAAAATCAGAAAGAAAAATGGAGCAGAGACTGAAGGAAAGGTCATCCAGAGACCATTCCAACTTGGGATTCATCCCATGTGCAGGCACCAAACACCAATAATATTGCTGATGCCATGCTCTGCTTGCACACAGGATCTTGGCATGGATGGGCTGTCCTCTGAGAGACTCTGGTAGTACCTGACTTAGACAGATATAGATACTTATAGGACTGAGCTCCAGGACCTTTTTGAACCCAGAACCAAGAGCATACATGGGGTGGCCTGTGGCTTCTACTATATATATATATAGAAGAGGATTTCCTTGTCTGGTCTTAGTGGAAGGGGATGTGCTTGGACCTGTGGAGGTTTGATGCCCGGAGAAGGAGGATGCTAGAGGGATGAGATGGGAGTGTGGGTGGGTGAGGGAGCACCCTCTTAGAGGTGAAGAGGAGGGGTATGTGCTGAGGGTCTCATAGAGGGGGTCCAGGAAAAGGGACAACATTTAATATGTAAATAAATAAAATAATTAACAAAAATATCTAAATGTAAAAAAATATAGAAAATTTGATCTCAGATAATCGTTACTTATTTATACTTATTTTTATTTACTAAAAATTAGTAATAATATACTAATTTATGAAGATGTTAATTGATTATATTTAATAAACTAGACTGGAAAATATAAAAGGCAATATCTGATTTCAGGCCTGGTGGAATTCACTCAGAAGAATGGTGGAGTGGTTCCTGAACAGCCTAACACCCTAGGTTCAATACTAAGAGATGGAAAGAAAGAAAGAAAGAAAGAAAGAAAGAAAGAAAGAAAGAAAGAAAAAAAGACACAGAACACAGGAGAATGTTCATCCCATTTAAAAGGAGTACTCAGATTTTTACTATGGAACAAAAACTGATAGCTCTTGATAAATGTAAGAATGACCCCTGTGAAGACCAACAGGCCTAACATCAGACATGACTTTTTTTAAATTTCAGGTGTAGTGACTTAAGCATAATCAATTTCCTTCATGCATTAGTCAATATGTTATTTCTAATTTGTAATGATTGAAAAAAAGGTGTAAAACACATAGTGATTAGTTGGTATCAAATGTGTAAACTTTTTTTCTAATATGCCATTATTTTGAATTCAGGTTTAGATAATATCTGAACTTAAACAACAGAAAGAAAAGAAGGGAAAAACACATAAAATCTATATGACCACTGATGTGTACTTTCCTATAAATAGATTTATTATTTCTAATATGTTTAAAATTGTTTATATAATTGAAAAATTAATTACCAATCACTCTCTCTGGAACAGTAAGTTATAAAACTCTCATAAAATGTGTGTGTGTGTGTGTGTGTGTGTGTGTGTGTGCATTTTTGCTTTAGTGTTATTGTATAACTCAAATTAATAACAGTTTTATTCAACTAATTAAGGGAGGTTGAATGATTCTGCATTTATTGGTAATTTTATTATGATTTACTCTGAGAAGTACTGTTCCTTCCGTAGGGTAAATTGCATTTGATTCCTTTAAAACATACCGTTTGCAGTACTTCATGATCTGCCGGGATAGAGAAAATTCAACAAACATTGCCTTAGAACTAATTTTGGTTTACATTTTGTTCTTTTTTTTTCCCAAGGTTCCCAAGGACGGAGTGTGTGGAAACGATGATGACAAGCTTGACTAACTCACAAGCAGCTGAAGTTTTATTGCCATTCTTTTAAAAGTAGTTTTAACTGGTACTTATCCCAGAGGGATGTACACTAAAAGACAGATGTTCGTTCGTTCTTTTTCTTTTTGTTTCTTTTCCTCAGGCTAGAACTTGTTTGTTTTGTTTATTAATTGAGGCTAACACATGAGCTGAGTCATTACTACTCAGAGATTCTAGAGTATTTAAGTTCTCAAAACGCCACTTCCTCAAACTTTGTTTCATTTGGAAATAAGCAGAAAGCATAAAGCTTGCATCACAGAATAGATTGCACCATTGAAGTAAGTAGAAAAGTATCTACTGTTTTTATAATGAATTACTTTTTTTATTCTTTTAAAAAATGTCATATGATTTGCTTAGCTGAAAATTTCTATATTCTAATTAAGTGTCATTTCTTTATGCAAGAATTTATTTAAATGCTATTCTTTAAAAGATGTAAGGAAAGTAAACAAGTCCAACTGCTTGACCACTGTTAGTTTCTTAATATACTATAATTCGATGTAAACATAAACACACCTTCCCTGTTATAGTGCACTGAAATCTCTTAAACTGCTAAGCGAAAATAAGTCAGTTGGCCTGTAGGTTGCTTGATTTACGTTGAATAGGATTTGGCCCCACTAACAGGAAGAGTGACCAACACAGAATCTTGCCATTCTTAGAGAGTAAAGGTGCAATTGTTAGCATATTTGATTTTCCAAGATCATAATTTTCTCATTCGCTAGCAATAATATATATGTTTAGGGAAAACTTTATTTTTGTTGACAGATTATGTAAATTCAAATTGAGAGTCTTCTTAAATATAATTTTGAATTTTCTGGTAATTTCTTATCTGATTTTTAGTTGCGCTACAATGGTTTATTGTCAGTTTGGCAGGTTCTAGAATCACCTTTGAGAAAAATCTCCTGAAATGTTTGTAAAGAATCTTCTAGACTTGGTTAATTAAGACGAGGAGACATTCTAATTTCTCTTCAACTTTCCAGAGGTTGGGATTCCCTGATTTCATAAAGCAAAACATCTGGCTGAGGATCGATATTGCTTGTTTTCTGCCTCCTGGCTGCATACATAATGTAAACAGTTGCCTCAAGCGTCTGCTACCCTCCTTCCCCAGCGTTGGTGGACTACATGCCCTAGAACTGTAAGCTAAAGCTAACTTACTCCTGGAAACGGCTCTGTATTAGCCAGTAGGCCATATCAATCTGAATAACAACCAATACAAAAAAAATGGTACTAAGAAGTGGGTCTATGCTCTGATATAGCCAGTTGTGTGACTCATAACTCCTTTAAAATGGTTTTATGGCAAGAATGTGTAGGAGTTTAGTAGTTTAGACTAGGGAAGCCCTACAATACACAGAATTTAATGGGCCAATTTGGTGGGTCTGTGAATATCTAAGATTGGGGAGAAATTGTGGAGAATATAGGCCTAGGTAATGAAGAGAACAAGGACACTCTTGGAAGGTGGGCTAGAGGCCATTTATGTTATATCTGGCTGTGTTGTGCCTCTGTCTAAAGAACCTAAGAAGGCTGAATACAGGAGTTAAGTGACTCATTTGTTCACTGAAGGAGATTCAGTACAGGACAATATTTAAGGTACTTCTTTCTGCTCAGAGAGCACAGGCTATGGGGTAGAGGAGAAAGAATAAAGCTGTACAGTTCACTGAGGAAAAGAGCGTGAGCAATTTCGACCATATACCAAAACAAAACAAAACAAAAAGCACATTTGAAAGCATCTGTAACTGTTAAAAAAAATATTAGTGTCCTTAAACCCAAACAGAACAGAAGTGCAAGAAGCAAAAACAAAAACTATTTAAGGAGTTTCTTTATGGGAAGCAGTGTCTTAGTGAATAACCAGCAATACTCATATATCCACAAAGGTGTCTTCAGAAGTCAGTCACTAAGGTAGTCATGCAGATCTTCATCATGAGGCAAAACACACAAATGAGGAATACAGACTATTTCAATTTGAAATATCCTGTGATCTTTGGGGATGTTTCTCATCCATTTAAAAAAAAAAAATTAGCCATCTTTGAGGCAAACAGCTACTGGGAAAAAACACTACCAAAATATATAATAGGAGACAGACTTCCAGAAAAAGCTTCCCGCTGTCCCCAAACAGCGCCTAGGTTAATATCTCAAGCAGCTGTCCTGATCTCTATGGTCTAAGCTTTTAACTAACTTTAATTAAATGGAATCTTTGGTGTGCAAGGGTACATATGCCTGGGATATGAATAAGAGAAACAAACAGCAGCGTCTGGCATATGGTTGTACACACGTGCATCATCTGATTTTTGATTTTTTGAAAGTATATGTTAACATTCATGAGAGGTTAAAAAAAAAAAGGCAAGAGCTAAAATAGAACAGTCTCTCCGGACTTCAACTTTTTGCCTACTATTCGTACCATCACAGCAAGGATTAAAAAACACTATGTCTTAATTGTCAGATGCACAATCTGCAGTGTTTAAATGGACCCTGTGGAATTGGGCCCAAAACTACACCAATCGGTTGCAAGCTATTTTTCTCTTCTGTTAGATGTTCGGCTGCAGTATTTGCATAAATGTAGCTGCACTGTCCGTCTTTTAACTTTCACTCAATTAATTATGCTTCCAGCCCCCTGCTGATGGACAAAAATGAGACTTCATCTGCAAATAGCTTCAGCAGTTTACAGCTTATTAAATGCCAAAATCCAGTTAAGACAGTTTGAGAATTCTCATGTCAGGCATTTTAACATGCCATTTTTAACACAAAATTCTTATTAAAAAATGAACCCACCTCTCCAAGTCATGCAAAATAAAATCACTAGCATAAAGGTAATGAACAGGATAGAATTTCATACAAATTGTGTACTTAGCATATGTGGCTTACTCTGAACACACTTAATTGGTTTGCCTAATAATGAAGCAGCTATGAGAAGACAACTAAGTTGAGAAGAAAATAGTTTCTCCAAATTGCAAACAGCTTTTAACTATGGAAGCAGCTTTTATCATTTATATAAAAGGCTGTATACAGTCTGAAGAGATGAAGAGCAGTAACATACTCATGGATTCTTTTAAATATAACTTTGCTCCAATTTCCTGAGGGTAGGTTTTACATATTGCATCAAACATCTGGTGTAATCACAATCTCCTATTCTTCATGTCACCCAGGGCTGGCAAATCACTTAAATCAGAAAGAGACAATAGAATATATCTTTTAAAATGGAATAAATGTATAAGAATCCAGTATTTCATTACTAACTCTGATGGGGTTTGAAGTAATTTCTGAATTCTCTGTGATTACTTGACCTTGCAACATCTTCATGATCAAGTTAATAATTTCCTATGAAAACCATGATTCTTCCAGAAATATTGGTCATAAAGTAATTTATTTAGGTAGATGTTTTATTTTCCATTTTAACGATACTTTTATTGATTATATATACATATACATGTATACATTCTTAGAATATTGACAAAGAATATACTCTCTGTGTCTTTCTTTCTTTCCTTCTATCTTTTTCTGTCTTTCTTCTTTTCTTCATTTTTTTTTCTTTCAGCATTGAAAGATTCAAGACCTCCAGGGAGCAATATCTGGTGTTAGACTAACTCATCATTAGGGATATTTTAGTCATTGTCACAGAAAGTGAAGTTATGCTAATTTGACAATTGACAATCAGTCTCATGTACTGTGTTACTTTTTTCAACATTATCATATCATATCACATCTTATCATATGGTATTCTACTGTTGGGGATTTTGTTGACAAATTGTGTTTGAACGTATGTTTTTCTTACAATACATCAAGGTAAAGTTGATTATGACATGATTTATGAAAAAAATGCCATAGATTATTTTTAAAGCAATTTATCTCTAATCACATACCAATTAACAGGTTTCATAACAAATACTCAAACTGTGGTTGGCATTGGATCAAAAGGATCATATCGCACTGCTGGTACTTAAATATTTGCAACATATGAAAGAAATTTATGTGATATACTCTTATGCAATTCTAAGAACTTACATATGTGGTTCTGGCAATACTAAATAAACTGAATACAGAGCCCTCACTTTGCCTGCTAGGAAGTATATATTATATAAAGTGACATTATTACTTAGTACAAAGATACCTTTCTGGCTGTGTGTGGTTCACATGCCTTTACCTTGTAGGTAGAGGCAGGTTGAACTTGAGAGTTTGAGGCCACCCTGGCCTACAGATCAAGTTTCAGGTCTGCCAGGTTTAAATGGTTTGCCTAAAAGTACAAGGTAGTTACACAGGCTTGAAATTATATACACACACCAATGACAAAAAATGCCTTCAATGTGTTGTATTTATATACTTCTATGTAAACATACATAGATAGACACAGATATACAATAAGAATAAAAGAAAAGAGGCTATTAATTTGAAGGAGGCCATAAAGTGCTTCAAAGCAGGGTGGCTGTAATCAGGGCCTGGAAAAAGGAAATGGAAGGAGAAAGTGACATAATTCTAAGTTAATTAAAAACATATTAAAAATCAAAAGATTGGTTTCTTTTCTAGAATTTCGATTAAAATATACTACATACATATCTATATTTTTATAACCATGCCAATATAAGTAAGTTTCATAAACTAATTTATCTAGTTTAATCTAGCTCTAGAAATCTAACAAATACTTATAATACTCATTAAATTATAAGTAAGATAATTGAATTGTGTTTTATTCTTATTTATATTTTAATCGAAATTCTAGAAAAGAAACCAATAGACTGTCTATTAGACTGTATTTAAATATAGGGCAGTTGGAACTTGAATGAAGGCTGATATCAACGAATGGTTATCAAATATCATTAAGTGCTTTTTGTAATAATGTCAAGCAGCACGTTCACAGAAATGTCCCACCATGTTCAGAAACACAACAGGATCAATAAAGAAGAGAACTCTGTTAATATGCAGAGAAGTATCAGAACACGTGGATCCTCGTGTGCTTTCAGTTTTCAACAGAAAAGCTGGGCTTAAAATTCTCCAGATACAGGAGTTAGAAAAAAGACTGAAGGAGCTGAAGGGGTTTGCAACCCCATAGGAAGAACAACAATATCAACCAACCAGTATGACCCAGAGCTCCCAGGGACTAAACCATCCACCAAGGAGTACACATGGAGAGACCTATGGCTCCAGCCTCATGTGTAGCAGAGGCTGGCCTTGTTGGGCAACTATGTGAGGAAAGGCTATTATTGGTCCTTTGAAGGCTAGATGCCCTAGTGTAGGATAATTCAATGGCGGGGAGGCAGGAGTGGGTGGGTGAGTGGGGGAACACCCTCATAGAAGCAGGGGAGTAAGAATGGGATAAGGGGTTTCCGGACAGGGGAACCGAGAAAGGGAATAAGATTTGAAATATAAATAAAGAAAATATCCAATAAAAAAATTCTACAGATGCCGTGGTCAAGGCAGAATAGGCCAGTGTCAGTCAACTGAACATGGAAAATAAAGATAGAAAGACACAACTAGAATTTCTGCTACCTCTTAGACACACACAAACACACACACACACACACACATATACACATACATACGCACACATGCACACATATGCACACACACGCACGCACACACACACATATAGCTGGTAAAAATAATGTCTGATCATTAAAATATAAAATTCAGAACTCTTGTTGCTTATAGCTCTGACATGATGTTCACCTGCTCTTTGCCAGTGTAACCTTCCCAACTACAGAATTCTCTATGCTACAAGGGTTTCATTATGTTATTGCCATATATTCTGCCTTCTTTCCAATAGTTTCTTCTCACAGTGAGAAAAAAACACTTTAAATGAAGATGCTTGTTGCTTTGTTGGTAAACTTTATTATGCATTTAAATTAGAAACACAGAGACAGTCACGCAAGACTGATGAGCCACATATAGCATGAACCTCAGTACAATGGAACACTTTATTTAAAAATTCTTTGTCTTGATCTCTCCAGGAATGTTTTGTCTTAAATTTTTTTGCTCTTCAGAGTGACTCCCTGAGTGATATCAGAAAATATGCTCAATAGATTGTCTGCAACATGACTGTCTAAATGTGGTCTAAAGAGGGATGACACTAATGGACATGCCTAACTGGATGGAGAGAAGTCCCTGATGCCTGAACCCTATACACAGAACTATAGGCAACTGTGAAAGGCTGGAAGTGTGTACGTGTGCATTCTCTCTCTCTCTCTCTCTCTCTCTCTCTCTCTCTCTCTCTCTCTCTCTCTCTCTGTGTGTGTGTATGAGAGAGAGAAGCAGAGAAACAGAGAAACAGAGAGACAGAGAGACAGAGATAGTGAGAGAGACACAGAGAGACAGAGAGACAGAGAGACAGAAAGAATGATTAAATAGAATTCATAGGAGAAAAAAAAGTCTGTTAGATCTTAAATATGGGAGTGCCTATAGGGGGAAATATCACACTAATAGAACTTGAAATAAATAGCATGTCTGAAGTACAGCTAATGAGCTTCTGAGTAAGAAGATACTTCAGGGTTAAACAAAACGCAAATCGGAGATACTTGCTGCCAAGTCAGAATACGATGATATAAACTAATGGAGTTCACTGAAGGACAGGAAAAGAGTAAAACATGTATTTCATCTTGTTTTGATTATTTTGGCTTCATTCTATTTCCTTCCAGATCTCTCCTTGTGTCAAAACTGCTGAAATTTTTTAGTTTTATTTCATTTCAACAGCTGTTATTATTATTATTATTATTATTATTATTATTATTATTATTATTATTATTATTATTACCTTAAATGAGCTGGGGCTGTAGGTCTCCTCCTCATATCCTGGAAACCAGTAGCAGCTTGGAGAAGCTCATTTACAAATAATATTTCAAGAAATTAGGACTTTTCTTTTTCTTTTTCTCTCTTTTTTGGGGGATATTTTATTTATTTACATTTCAGATGTCATCCCCTTTCCCCATTTCCCCTCCCTGAAACCCCCATCCCTCCTCCTTCCTTTTGCTTTTATACCATTTTAATTACATGTATGTATTAAGGTCAGTTCAAGGTTGAGGGTCTAGCAATACAATAGATGCAAATAGTCAAATAACAAGCAAGACAATAAACACAAATAGTCAAAGAACAAGCAAGGCATTAAACCTAATTACATGAACATTCCCATCATCACTGTTTCTAAGGGTTTATCATAATGACCAAAATATCTGAGCCTACTTTCCTGTCCTAGCCCAAAGTCATTTTCATGTCTGAAGCCTACTTCCTTGTTCTAGCCTAAAATTTAGATTCCTGCCTGAAATTACTTCTTTGTTATGGGCTAAGGTGAGATTCCTGTCTGAGGCCTACTTATTGTCCTTGGCCCATGTCAGATTCTTGCCTAGTAGCCCCAAAGGCTTTCTACCTTTTATATTTCATTAACAAGACTGAGTCTGTCTTAGGTCATTCTGACAAGAATGCCTTCCTCACCCATCATGGAACATGCATTATTTACCTGTCCTTGGCTTGCCAGGCTTTTAATTTAATAAATCTGTCTGGGGGGTCTATTTTCAGGTTCAAGCCATGTACTTCATAACAGTCTTCATTTGAAAGTCTGGTTCTGGACATTTTCAGAGACATATGGACATTAGCTGCAGTTCTCTATGATGTGATGTTAGCAAGAGATTAAGTTGGGGCAGAATCTGGATTTCAAACGTGTTAGCATGTGTTAAGCATCTTTTAATTGTCAAGTTAAAAATACTTTTGTTTATTCTACAGTATTTAATGTAAATTGCATTGATTGTACACTTTCTAATTGTGTTAGTGTGTTGAAACCTGGCTTGTCAGTTACGGAGGTCTATTAACTAGCTTTTGTTTTAGTGCCTGGAGTATCACCGAACCTTAGTATTCTAAAAATAGCTTGCAAGTACTGGAAGAAATGAGTCAGGCTTTAAGCAGAAGCAAGAGGGTAGTGAGCTTGATTACTGCTGATATAACAGCTTTCATTACTTGAAATGCTAGCACCACTGCTTCTGCAATTGCTGTGACACAATAAGTTAAGACAGCTACTTTTGTTAATCATTTAGCAAAAACTGTTACTAATGTGTTGAATATACAAGAGGATTTAGATAGGCATTTGGAAGAATGGATTGATGCTCTTTATCCTACTCAAATTATTGGAAGGAGTTTCAGAATTTAAGGGTAAGGAGCCATCTCGAGTATCATGCCAAATACCACTGGATTCATGTTAGTTCTAAAATTTACAGTGGTAGTCATTATAATTAGGAAGAAGTTTAAAGACACTTACAGTGTATTTGTTATAACTCTAACACCTCTCTGGATGTTTTAACATTACATAGTGAGCTTATGAATGTCAAGAATGCTGCTCTGCTGAGTGTTAATGTGGTAGATGTTGCAGATAAAATTACCCATGGCCTGAGGTCAGTATTTTTATTTTGGTCAAGCTTCAAGAATGGCATATATAGCTTGATCATGCTAGCCCTTTTTGTCCTGGGAATACTTTTATTCCTGCCCATCATGGTAAAGCTTGTCTTTAACAACATCAACATGTTGGCAGCCAAAGTACATGGCTTGAAGATTTTTTTTCAATACTTTGACCATACTTTGTTTTTTTTCTCAACTACACCTGGCCACACAATGCAGTAAGACTTGGAAATACCTAGAATTGGATTCACAAAGAAAAAGAAACTCGTCTTGTTAAAAAAAAAAATCAATTTCTACACTTCTGGACAGAAATTATACTATTAATTTTATTTTCACAAATAGATCACATCCACCCTTTCTCCAAACAACAGAACTTAAAAATCCTACAGAATTCATGAATATAGCTGAATGTCAAGCATAGTGCTTTTTACCCATCACCACTGAATATAGGCCCTCAGATCCAAGCTAAAATGCTTGTATTTTCCCATACACATACTTTCAATACCACCTTCACTCCCCTCTAAAACATTCAATATGCAGTTATAAAGCAGTAACAACAAAATACAATTCAAGTTTTTAATTCAGGAAAGGGAACAATGTGAGACCAAAGAAGATACTGTCTGCAATACCAAAAGCTGGGCAAACTTTCTATAGAACCTACATCACCGCAGGGGATCCTGTGATTAGCTCTTTATGCTTTTAATGGTTTCAAATTGGCCAACCCCCATGAATCATACACACAGAAAACCCCCTTGCTTGTCCTATGTCCTTGTTTCTCATTGACACTAGAAAAACAATACACTTCAATTTTATTTGAGAAACACTGTGCAGGGTTGTTTGTTACAGGGGTTAGCATTTCTAAAACTAAGGTCATCATTGTAAAAAACCACGTCAGGGTATGACTGCTGCTACATTCAAAACAAGCAGAGTTTTCTCTATAGGGCATAGCAGCATGCTGAGAAGAACTAATTCTGTCTACCAGTTTATAGTAGACTATGTGGTAGTTGATAAAATTTGGCATTAATTTATTCAAGGACTACTATGTGGTTTTGAAAGAGAAAACCAATTACTCCTTACAAATAAGAGCTTTCTTCTTAGAGAATATAAAGTTAGTTAATAAAAATGATAAGCATGCAGTGATTAAGCATGGGTCATGTGGGGGAATGGTGAATTCAGGCCCTGAAAAATAAAAACCATCTCAAGGTCAACTTCAAATTTATACAGTTTTTACATTTCCTCAGTTGATAAATAGGATCTTAAAATATTTGTAAGTATATTTGGAAAAGAACAGTCTTATAAAA
>NW_023046012.1:0-84337 GCF_011762505.2 Arvicanthis niloticus | reverse complement strand
TTTTAATATATAGTCTTATTGATACTACATCTATTATTTACTTTAAGTAGTATTCAATTACAATAAAGTTATTATAGGTTCCTTTTTAATTATTTCTGTCTTTGGAATAATTACTGCATCTATATTGGTAATGAATTCATATGAGTAGATATCTTTTGTTATTACTGCATGATAGTTGCAACAAGTTTGTTTCAATTATCTGTTATACGGACTAATTATTGATGATGGTTATAATATTATATTTCATGAAATATTCCTAAACACATTAATTATATTTTGGCATTTTTGTCTCTTTGGAATAAAATTTACTGCAGTTCTGGGTTGTATGCTTTTGCTATGATTCTCCTCAGGTTACTGCTCTTTTTCAAATTATGCATGTGTATCATTTTCAGCAAATTGTAAAAATGTCAAATAATGAATGATCTCATTAATTTCAGGTCTATCTTGTGATCATACCAAGAACATCTCACAAAGGCATTTACACAGGATTATTTTTCGAAGGGAAAAACACAAAAATTTGTTATTGTATTGAACTTTCACCTCTACATAGAAACAAATTTTCTGGGAATATAGAGATGCCAAGTGAAAGAGTGGTGTGATATATGTGATTATGGAAAATCCTCTGTTTGCAGAAAAAAATTGTGTTCATTCTTGAAAAAACAGATCAGGAAGTCCAGATACTTCTCCTGAGGAGAAATGCAGTCCTCAAATCTTAAGCTCAACTACAGAAATTTCTACTCAAGGACACCTACCAAATGTAATGTATGTGGGAAATTGTTCTACAGTTTCAAGAACTTAAAGTTCACCATAGAATTCATACCAAGGACAACCTTACAAAGTAAGATGTGGGAAATCTTTTAACCAGTCCTCAAAACTTTAAAGTAACCACAGATCCATTACCGGAGACAATCTCTTACAAATGTAATGAATGTGGGAAATCGTTTAACCAGGTCATCCAAAACTCTAAAGTCACCCACAGAATCAAATGGGAACAAACCTTACAAATGTAGTTGAATGTGGCAAATGGCTTTATACACTCTCACGTCTAAAAATTACATAGAATCCTACTTCCCCCAAACTTACAACTGTAAATGATGTGGAAAATCTTTTACACAATCATTCAACTTTTCGTTCACCACGAATTCATACAGGAAGACAAACCTTACAAATGTTAGGAATGTGGAAAATCTTTTATTTTAACAAGTCATCAAACCTTAAAGTCCCCCACAGATCATATTGGAGACAAACCTTATGAATGTAGTAAATGGGCAAACTGTTTTACACAGTCTTCAAATCTTAAAGCTCACTATAGAATCCATAATGGAAGACACACCTTACAAATGTAATGAAGTGGCCAAATGTTTTACTCACCTTCATGTCTTAAAAGTTAATAATAGATTCCATACTGGAAACAAACCTACAACATGCAATGAATGTGGCAAATGTGTACTCACCTCTCAAAAATCTTAAGGCTCATTCATAGAACCATACAGGAGACAGACCTTACCAAATGTTATGATGTGGGAAAATCTTTTAGGAGTCATCAAAACTTACGTTCACCACAGAATCCGTACTGGAGGGACAACTTACAAATGTTATGATGTTGGAAATGTTTTACTCACTCTTCAAATTCTTAAGGCTTCATCATAGAAATCCAACAGGAGACAGACCTTACAAATGTTATGAATGGGGAAATCTTTTAAGGAGTCCTCAAAACTTTAAGTGCACCACAGAACCCATACTGGAGACAAAACCTTACAAATGTTATGAATGTGGGAAATCTTTTAAAGGGGTCCTCAAAAACTTAAAAGTTCACACTCAGAATCCCATACTGGAGACAAACCTACAATGTAATGAATGTGGGAAATCTTTTAAGGAGTCCTCAAAACTTAAAGTTCAACACAGAATCCATATGGAGACAAACAGTACAAATGTTAATGATGTGGAAAATGTTTTACACAGTCTTCAGATCTTAAAGTTCACCATAGAATCCATAAGGAAACAATCCTTAAAAAGGGATGAGTGTGTGGACACTTTACACAGTCTTCAAGTCTTAAAAACTCCACAATAGATTACATACTAGAGAAAAAATATAAATAAAATAAGTGTAGAAAACTACTTATCAGTTTTTCAACTTAAAGTCACCAAAATTATCACACTGAAAACAAACCTTACAAATATATAAGTTGTTAGTGGGAAATCATTTGCAGAATTCTCAAATTTTCAAGTTCAACATAGTATCCATAATTGGAGATAAACATTAGAAATACATTGAATGTGGCAAACCTTTTACACAGTTCCAAGTATCTTAAAGTTCAAACACCAAATCCTTCCTGGACATTAAATGTTACAAATAATGAAACATGGAATATCATTTATCCATCCTCAAATGTTCAAGTTCACTACAGAATCCATACAAGAGGTAGTCTTCTTGAATGAAGAAAAGTAGTCAGTTTTTTTAACTGGTCCTCAACTCTCATGTGCATCAAAGAATGTATATGGAAAGCAGCCTTTTCCTATCCAAGTGCAAATGAATGTGTGAAATACTTTCTTGTCCCATTCTCAAGATCACCACAGAATTATTTTGGGGACAAGCATACTATTTAAAGGTTGTGAAATTTTTTTCACAGAAATCATGTCTCAAACATAGCACAACATGCATAGTGGAGACAAACCTAAAAATGTAACTATATGGCAAATCATTTAGTTCACAAGGCTCAAACTTTGATGAAATACATCCAATAGAGCAGACCAACTGATAGGTCGTTGCTTTTTGAATATTATATAGAAAATGTTATTTAAAAAGAGAAAATATGTTGTGAAGTATGTAATCAGTATTGATACCTATACTCATTACAGATAAATTCCCCACAGGTTAGTTCTTTATACTTGGTATTAATGGAAATATTTTCACTCAGAAATGACAAAATTCATTTTAAATTGTTTTAATAACTATAAATATTGAAAATATCTTTCAACCAGTGTTAATCTGACACATTGATTAATGTGATATAGAATAAATTTTCAAACTTGTATTTTAAATGGTAAGCATTAAGCCAAAAAATCATCATTGTACATTTTTATACAAACCTCTTGAATATAAAGTTTCTGTATAATTAGTTTGGGAGGATACTGGATTTGTGAGTATATATTCTTTTGTGAGATTATTGTTGGTGTTAGTCTTTAAGCATTTTTAACCTAAAACTAGTCTCTCTTTCTTACAGTTATTAAAAATATGTTTTAATGTCTTTTATTAATACTGCCTTATTGGATTAGTATCTATTTTATGCTTGGATGGTATCATCCATATATTTATTTTATTTTTTATTAAATGTTAATGAAGGTTTATAAGTTTGGTAATGCTCAATCAGAAGTGTAACCAATACCAACCTAGATATATAAACTATCTGTTGACTGGTTGGAGGACATGTGAACTCTGCCTCCATGCCCCTCTCTTTTCATCTCTCTCATCACTAGCTTTTCCTTTCCTTCATCTCCCTCCTCTCCTACTCCATCTCTTCCAATCAGTACTCGTTCTCCCTTAGCTTTCTCCTACATATCACCCTTCCGTTATAATAAAACTTTTCTCTCAAAATACAATTAGAGCTAATTAATCCTAATTGTACCAGTGAGTACAAGATAGTTTCCTAATACCCAGTCAGCATTTTGTGACTAACCAGAACCTCTGTTATCTCTCCTAACTAAAACACTTACTTTGAACCTGGCTTTTTTCTGGGCTTATAATGAATGTCAGCTGGAAAACCATCCACTCACATTCTTTTCTCTCAAAGTAAATAGCCAGGATTGGCTATAAGACTATAGGTCTTCAACCCCTTGAAATCCAGAATTACTGAGTCAACTGAAATTATGGGAAGCACTAAGAAATAGCTTCTAAAACTTAGCCATTTATAGAGACTGCTGAACACCGGAAAGCCCCTATACATACCAATGTTGGGACATCAAATCTCAGCCTTCTGACCCAGAATATACTGACAGACCTTAGTGATGCAGAATTATTAAGGGCGATACTCTGTCTAGGCAGATATAATCAGTTGACTATCTGCAAGTGTGTCCTTTTCTGGACAGTAATTTTGTCTGTAGATGGAAAGAAGCAATTCTGGCCTAGTGTCTGTCACCGCACAACTGCGAACTCCAAGGAATTGCTCAATTTTCTCTTAGAAATCCAAGACAGGAAAGCTTGTCAGGAGCAGACATGTCTCTAATCAAAATGAACATTATATAGAAATTGGTAAACGTCAATTCTATGGGAATTCTGAATGTTTTGAAAACAACTATTCCTGTAAGGTAACCTGGATTGTTGTCTGTTAACTCCTTTTCAGCTATTTCTAAATAAAATATGAAAACACCCTAACAATAAACTCCAAGCTATGTAATTGTGCTATAGTCTCCTAACTCATAGGCTAACATGACCCAAATCAGTTTAAAAAGTTAAAGAAGGACTGTGTCTAAGCCTTGTATTCCTAAATGTGTCTTGATACAGACATAATGCAGGTAGAAGAAACCCACACATCGCCCTAGACTTTAGAACCACAACTGGCAGGAGGGAGTCCCCAGAGCGTACCTGGTATCTTTATTTTCTGATTGATGAGGTCAATAGAAAACACTTCACAAAACGATAAATTTGATGGCTTCAGAAAGTACCAGACAGTAATAGGAAATTAGGAGGATTATATATGGTACACCAAGGAATCCCGAGGTTTTTGAGTCTCTCTCTCTCTCTCTCTCTCTCTCTCTCTCTGTGCATATGTGTGATGTGGAGTTATGTGGCTTAAGGGACTGGCAATTCAGTGAACATTGCTTCGCTCTAGGGAAAATCCTATATGGAACCATTTTGGAAGGAGAGTTGTTGAAGCTTTAATATGACAAATTCTCCTTTGGCTAAACTAAATTATTGATAATCACAATGTGTGCTGCATATAGAATTCTTTTTTTAATATTTTATTTACATTAAGATGCCATCCACTTTCCCATTTCTCCCTCCCTAGAAACCCTGTCCCATGCCCCCTTTCCGTTTTGTTTTTATACAATTTTTTAAAAATGTTATACAAAGGATTTATAACTTTGGTAAGCTCACTCAGAAGCGTAAACCCAAATACCCAACCTAGATAAAAAAAACTATCTTTGACTGGCGGGAGGACATGTTACATCTGCCTCCATGCCTCCTTCTCTCTTTCTCTCTTCATCACCTAGCTTCTCCTCTCTTATCTTTCTCCCCTGCTCCATCTCTTCCTCTCAGTACTCCTTCCCACTTAGCTCCTCCTTACAAATCACTCTGCCTTTTAAAGTAAAACTTTTCTCTCAAAATACAGTTAGAAAATACTTATTCCTAATTGTACCAGTGAGGTACAAGATAGTCCTAATACCCAGTCCACCATTTTGTTGACTAACCAGAAACCTCTGTCATCTCTTTCTAACTAAAACAATTACTTTTGATCCTGGCTTTTTTGGCTTTAGAATGAATGTCAGCTGAAAACCATCTACTCAGATCTTTTCTCTCAAAGTAAATAGCCAGGATTGGCTATGAGACTATAGGTATTCAACCCCATCAGAAATCCAGATGAGTGAGTTAAACTGAAGTCTATGGGAAGCAGTAAACATAACTTCTAAAACTTCGCCAATTTATAGAGACCACTGAACACTGAAAAGCCCCTATACTACCGAATGTTGGAGCATCAAATCTTCAGCCTTCTGGCCAGAATCATCTGACAGACCCTTAGTGATGCAGGATTATTAAGGGCTGATTACTCTGTCTAGGCAGATATAATCAGTCGACTATTCTGCATGTGTGTCCTTTTCTGGACAGTAATTGTTAATCTGTCTGTTAGATCGAGAGAGGCAATTCTTGTCTAGTGGCTGTCACCACAACTGGAGTAACTCAAAAGATGCTCAATTTCTTTTAGAATCCATGACAGGAAGCTGTCAGGAGCAGACAGGTCTCTAATCAAAATGAACATCATTAATATAGAAATATTTGTAGCGTCAGTTCTATGGACTTCTGATGTTTGAAACCAAACTATCCATGTAAGGTAAACTGGGACTGTTGTCTGTTCATCCTCTCAGCTATTTCTAAATAAGATAGGAAAACACCTAACAATAAAATCAAAAACCATGCGTTTGCTTATAGTCCCTAACTCATAGGTTAACGTCCCCAAATCAGTTAAAAAAGTTAAAAAAGGGCTGAGTTAGGCCTTGTATTCCTACATGTGTAACAGGCACAATGCCCATGGGAGTATCAATATTCAGCTCATTTTTATATTAATAAGAGGCTGTACCAATGAAAACCTTAAATTTGAAATCAAAGTAAATTCTGACCATTTAAGAAATTATAACTTCATCTGATAACAATTATACAGATTCTACCAATAGGTTATGGCTATGCAATAAGTCCTAGCTAATCCTCCCTGTTCCAACAAAAACCACTACTTGTCCCTAGAAAGACAGACCATATTAAACCACATTAGTCCAAGCTCAGTGAATAGGGGTGCTGACTCTCTAACTTCTTCAAGCTGATTAAGGGTGTTGAGATTTTAGAAGAGGGGAGTGGGGGAAGAATAAGTTGATAAGCCTTGATGCTGTGTCTTCACTGAATCCAGATGGAATTCCAGGACATCGGAGGTTTGGGCAGGTCTGCTCAGTATGCTTGATGAGTAGATACACCAAGGCTGTGTATTCTGCAATATATAACTCTCAGAACAAAGTTTTAGTATCAAAGAAAAAAAATTCCCCCCCCAGGGGGCTGACATTTTTTTAAAAGATGTTGGTTCTAATAACTTTTTGTTGGCTTGATAAAATTGGTTGTAGTATTTACGTTTCAGATTTTATCCTTAGCCTACTTCCTCCCACCACCCAGAAACCTCCTATCCCATCCCCCTCCTCATGCTTCTATGATGCAGTGACCGCACCTACCCCCTCACAATCCCTCCTGCCTCACATTACCCCACCCCCACTCTGTGTCTTTTTTTTTTATGGGACCAAGAATGTCCTCTCCCACCTATGCCCGACAAGGTCATCCTCCCATACATATACCTCTGGGGTCTTGGGTCCTCCCTATGTGTTTCCAGGGCTGGTGCGTTTAGACCCTGAGGGCTCTGGTTGTTTGGTATTGTTGCTTTCCACCTGGGTCACTACCCCCTTTCTGCTCCTTCAGTCCTCTCTCTAAGTTCTCCATTGATCATATCAGTGGTTAATTGTGTACATTGTCCTCTGAGTGTTTAGTCTTTGGCTGACCTCCAAGGAGACAGCTTCCTCATGTTCCTCAGAATTATGCACTTCCAGCAATCCACAACAGTGTTTAGCTTAAGTGGCTGTACATGGAGAATACCCAGGTGGAATGGTCCCTGATGGCCCCTCTTCAGTTTCGTCCATGTTTGTTTTCCCTATTTGCTCCTTGAGCATTTTTGTTTTATTCTAGTAGAACTGAGGCACCCCTTTTGGTCTTCCTCTTCATGAGCTTCATTGGTCTGCGAGGTTGAGACTTCGCTAATCAAGCCTTTGGGCTAACATCCGTGGAGATATGTTTGTGTAACTTCTTCTTGGGTTTTTGAAAGATTACTTTCTTGCTTTTTCTAGGTGTAGTTTCCCTCTTGTGTTGGAGTTTCCACCAATTATTCTTTGAAGTGCTGGATTTGTGTTGAGATACTGTGTAAATTGGATTTGTCATGGAATATTTTGGGTTCTCCATCAATAATGATTGACAGTTTTGATGGGGTATAGTAGTCTGGGCTGGCATTTGTGTTCTCTTAGTGGTCTGTATGATAGCGGTCAGGATCTTCTGGCTTTATGGTCTCTGGTAAGAAGTCTGGTGTAATTCTTATAGGTCTGCCCTTATATGTACTTTGCCTTTTTCCCTTACTGCTTTTAGTATTTTTTCTTTGTTTGTACATTTGATGTTTTGACTATTATATGGCGGGAAGTATTCTTTTATGGTCTAAACTATTTGGGGTTTGTAGGCTTCTTGTATTTATGGACATATCTTTCTTTAGGTTAGGGAAGTTTTCTCTATACTTTGTTGAGGATATTTACTGGTCCTTTAAGTTGGGAGTCCTCCCCCTCATCTATACCTATTATCCTTAGTAGGTTTGGCCTTCCTCATTGTGTCTTGGATTTCTTATATATTTGGGTTAGTAGCTTTTTGTATTTTGCATTTTCTTTGCCAGTTGTGTCAATGTTTTCCATGGTATCTTCGGCACATTTGAGATTCTCTCTTCCATCTCTTGTATTCGTTGGTGATTCTTGTTTCTATGACTCCTGATCTTTTTTTTTTAGGTTTTCTATCTCCAGGGTATTGTCCCTTTGAGATTTCTTTATTGTTTCTACCTTCCAGTTTTAGATCCTGTATGGTTTTGTTTAATCCTTCTCCCATTTGGTTGCATAATTTTCTTGCAATCCTTAGGGGATTTTTTGTGTTTCTCTTTAAGGGTTTCTATCTGTCTACCAGTGCTTCCTTAAGTTCTTGAGGAGTGTTATTATGTCTTTCTTAAAGCCCTCTATCATCATCATGAGAAGTGATTTAATTCTGATTCCTGCTTTTCTGGTGTGATGGGGTGTCAGGGCTTGCTCTGATGGGGGAGCTGAGTTTGATGATGCCATGTAACTTGGTTTCTGTTGCTTATGTTCTTGCTCTTGCCTTTTGCCATCTGGTTAAATCTAGTGCTGCCTGTACTTGCTGTCTCTGACTGAAGCCTGCCTTTCCAGTTATCTAGCTTGTGTCTGATCTTCTAGGGGTCCAGATGTCTCTGTGATTTTTCCAGCTGCACTGATTACCAGTGGTAACTCTAGGAATGCCTCAGTATATGGTGCTCCAAGGTAGCAGTCCAGCTAGGTGTCTGCAGTATGGGTGCAGTGTCTCCTCTAGAATATCTCAGGTATGTTGTCTGAAGCTCTGAGTTCATGTGTTCCTCTGTGGCTCTGGGTTGAGTGGACTTTCCAGTATGTCTAAGGTGGAATCCGGGGTCCACACAACAGCAGACCTGGCAGAGGTCTGATCAAGGCCTAGATCTGAGAACTAGTTTCTAAGACACTGTCCAAGTTAGAGCACCTGGAATCCCTGCTTCCTCTGGGTTATTAGAGGTTGGGACAGAGCTGCCACCCATGATCTGCTCAGTGCTTGGCCCAGACCGGAAGGAACAGTGTTCTATGATGGGAGTGATTCCTGGGTCTTGTGGGTCCTAGTTACTCCCTGTTAGGGCGGGCCTTGCTCTCTGCTTACCTAAGACATTCTGGAGTTAGAGTTCTGGGATCCCCGGCTTCCTCTGGGTCTTGGAGGTTGGGGACAGAGCTGCCACCCAGATTTGCCTCAATGCCTGGCCCAGACCGGAAGGAGGATGATATTTTCTAGTTCCATCCATTACGTAAGAATTTCGCAAATTCATTACTTTTAATATCTGAGCCATACTCCATTGTGTATATGTACCACATTTTTTGTATCTGTTCTCTGTTGAAGGACATCTGGGTGCTTTCCAGCTTATGGCTATATAAAATAAGGGTGCTATGAACATAGTGGAGCATATGTCCTTGTTATATGTTAGAGCATCTTCTGGGTATATGCCCAGGAGTGGTATAGCTGGGTCCTCAGGGCAGTGCTATTTCCAATTTTCTAGGGAACCACCAGACTGAATTTCCAGAGTAGTGTATCAGCTTGCAATCCCACCAACAATGGAGGAGTGTTCCTCTTTCTCCACATTCTTGCCAGCATCTACCATCACTTGAGTTTTGATTTAGCAATGCTGAATGGTGTGAGGTGGAATATCAGGGTTGTTTTGATTTGGATTTCCTTGGTGACTAAGGGTATTGAGCATTTCTTTAGGTGCTTCTCGCGCATTCGATTCCTCAGTTGAGAATTTTGTTTATCTCTGTACCCCATTTTTTAATAGGCTTATTTGGTTGTCTGGAGTCTAATTTCTTGAGTTCTTTGTATGTATTCGTTATTAGCCCTCTATCAGATCTAGGATCGGTAATGATCTTTTCCAATCTGTTGTTTGCTGTTTTGTGTTAATGACAGTGTCTTTTGCTTACAGAAACTTTGCAATTGATGAGGTCCCATTTGTCAGTTCTTGATCTTAGAGCATAAGCCATTGTGTTCGTTCAGGAACTTTCCCCTGTGCCCAGGTATTCGAGGGTCTTCCCCAACTTCTCTTCTATTAGTTCAGTGTATTCGGCTTTATGTGAATGTCCTTTATCCACTTGGAGTTGAGCTTTGTACAAGAGGATAAGAGTGGATTGATGTGCATTTTTCTACATGCTGACCTCCAGTTGAAAAGCACCATAGTTGAAAATGCTGTCTTTTTTCCACTGGGATGTTTTAGCTCTTTGTCAAAGTTCAAGTGGACCATACGTGTGTGGGTTCATTTCAGGATCTTCAATTCTATTCCATTGATCTTCTTGCCTATCTCTGTACCTCTACCATGTAGTTTCTTTTTTAATCACTTCTACTTGTAGTGCAGCTTGAGGTCAGAGATGGTGATTCCCCAGAAGATATTTTATGGCTTCAGTTGTCGTCTCTGGCTTTTCACAATTTGCAAGACATCTCTTCAGGATCTTTTGTCTTCTAGAGTTTTTCTTGGTAAATTTAGTGCTTTTTTTGAAAGGTCTGCCTTCATGTTACTTCACCTTTTTCTTACACCTTTTCAATATTATTTTTTGTTCTGTTGTGGCCTGAGCTGCCCCACACTGGGGACCAAAATGTTGTGGACCACTCTGTCAATGTTGGAATGTGCACTGCCAAAAGCCTTGGGGGCTAAGTTGTTAGAGCCTGCACTGCCCCAAGCTGCTCCAGTCTGTGGTTCGTGGTTCAGCAAGAGAGAGAGGATGGACAGGAAGAATGGAGACCATAGTGTGATTCAATCCCATTTATTCTTCAGTCTCTCTTCTCTCTTTCCAAGTCCCTAGTTCCTAGTTCTAAGTTTCTAGTCTGTTTCCCAGTTCGGAGTTACCTGCCTCAAGTCTCAAGTACTGTTCCACATACAAGTGTCTAATTCCTAGTTCTCTTTCAAAGTGTTGAGTGTCTAATCCAAGTGTCTAATCCAAAGTCTCAAGTACTCTTCCAAGTACAAGTGTCTAATTCCTAGTTGCCTGTCTCAAGTCCCAAGTGTCTAATAATAATTTCTTCTGTCTGCCTCTTGCCTTTTATATGTCTCACTTCTAAGTCACACACTTAAGTCATGCCCTTAAGTCTTATCTCTAAATCACACCTTAAGTCTCACACACCGAAGGGAAAATCCTGGGTATCTAAAACAAGATGTTATCAGAGTGTGCTCAGCTGTTGTAGGCTATTGCAATCAAGGCTCTTGTCAGGGTATATGGCTCAAGATGGCTGCAAGGATGATAGCTGCCTTCTGTCGGCTCCTCACATTGTTCTGTAAATTTAGTGTTTTTGTTTTTATGTGTTAGGGGATTTTCTTTAATGGTTCAATTAATTTGTTGTTCCAAAGCCTTCTTTTACATTTATGGCCCTCTCTTTCTTTAGGTTAGGAAAGTTTCATCTACGATTTTGTTTAAGGTATTTTCTGGCCCTTCGAACTGAGGATCTTTATATTCTTCAATTCCTATAAATCTTACATTTGGTCTTTTCATTGTGTCCCAAATTTCCCAAATGTTTTGGACTAGTAACATTTTATCTCTTGTGTTTTTGTTCTTCTATGTGTCCAGATCTTCATTGGTATGGTCTACACTTGAGATTCTCTCTTCCGTCCCTTGTATCTGTTGGTTATGCTTATATAAGTAGTTTTTGACCAGTTTCCTATGTTTTTCATCTTCAGGGCTGCCTCTGTTTGTGACTTTTTTTTTGTTTCTATTTCAATTTTATTGTATTTATTACCTTATTTTTTTATGTTTTATTTATTTATTTTTTTATTAGATATTTTATTTACACTTCAGATGCCACCCCCTTTCCCCATTCCCCCCCACCCCCCTTAGAAAACCCCTATCACATGCCCCCTTTTCCTTTTTGAATTTATACATTTTTTTAAAATAATGTTAATCATAAGCGTTATAAGTTTGGAATTGTTCAATCAGAGGTGTAACCCACTGACCGACCTAGGTATAACAACTATCTTTGACTGGTGGAGATACATGAATATCTGCCTCCCTGTCTCCCTCCTCTTTCTCTCTTTCATCACCTAGCTTCTCCTATCCTTCTTCTCCTCCTCTTCTTACTCCTTTTCTTGCTCTCAGTACTCCTCCTACCTTAGCTCTTCCTACACATCACCCTTCCTGTTAAAATGAAACTTTTCTCTCAAAATACAATTAGAGCATAATTATGCCAATTTGTACCAGTGAGGTACAAGATAGTCCTAATATCCAGTCCATCATTTTGTTGACTAACCAGCACCTCTGTCATCTATCCTAACTAAAACATTTAGTTCTGAACCTGGCTTTAGGATGAATGTCAGCTGACGACCATACACTCAAATCTTTTCTCTTAAGGTCAATAGCTATACGTTTTCAACTCCTTCAGAAATCCAGAATGGCTGAGTTAACTATAATTGTGGGAAGCACAAATCATAGTTTCTAAAACTTAGCCAATTTATAGAGACCTCTGAACACCTGGACACTCGCTCTACTTCAAAACGTTGGAGCATCTGTTCTTCTGCCTTCTGGCCCAGGATCATCTGACAAACCTTAGTGCTGCAGAATTATTAAGGGCTGATTACTCTGTCTAGGCAGATATAATCAGTCGACCATTCTGCAAGTGTGTCCTTTTCTGGACAGTAATTTGTCTGTAGAAGGAAAGTGGCAATTCTTGCCTAGTGGCTGTCTCACCACAGCTGGAGTAACTCCAAGGATGCTCAATTTCTTCTTAGAATTCAATATAGGAAGCTGTCCGGAGCAGACAGGTCTCTAATGAAAATGAACATTAATACTGAAATGTTTGTCATGTCAATTCTAAGGACTTCTGATGTTTTGAAAACCAGCTATCCATGTAAGGTAATCTGGACTGTTGCCTGTTAACTCCACTCAGCTATTTCTAAATAAAACATAGAGAACACCCTTATAATAAACTCCAAGTCATGAATTTGCTATAGTCCCTTAACTCACAGGCTGACCATCTCAAATCCGTTAAAAAAGTTAAGGAAGGACTGGGTCTAAGCTTTGTATTCCTAAATATGTTATACTGGTACAATGCCTATGAGAGTAACAATATTCATCTCACTCTTATATCACTAAGAAGCTCATGCCCAATAAAAACCTTAAAATTTGTAAACAAAGTAAATTGGTGCCATTTAAGAATTTATATCTTCATCTTGATATTAATTATACAGATTTCTACTAATAGGTTATGGCTATGCAATAAACCCTAGCTAATCCTCTCTATCCCGACAGAACCACTACTTTTCCCTAGAGAGATAGCCCAACATTTACCACCTTAGTCCCCAAGCCCAGGGAATAGGGGCGCTGACTCATCATTAGCTTCTTCAAGCTGATTATGGGTGTTGAGATATTAGAAGAGGAGTGGGTGGAGAGCAAATTGACAATCCTCTGATACTGTGTCTTCGATGCCTCCAGATGGAATTCCCGGACCTCAGAGGTATGAGCAGGTCTGCCCAGCTTGCTTGTTGAGTAGATACACCAAGGCTGATCATTCTGCAATATACAGTTCTCAAAACAAATTTTAGTATCAAGATAGTTTTTTTTTTTTTTATTAAAGAGGGCTGACATTTTATTAAGAATATTGGTTCTAAACGCTTTTCTGTTTTTTTCCCCTCTTTTAGTGGATATAATATTTACATTTCAAATTTTATCCCCTTACCATATTTCCCCCACCACCCAGGAACCCCTTATCCCATCCCCCCTCCTCCTGCTTCTATGAAGGTGTTTACCCACCTACCCCCAGCCCCCCTCCCCACCCTGAGATTCCCCCCCACCAGTGCTCAGCCTTCAGGGTACCAATGACCTTGTCTCCCATCTATGCCCAACAAGGCCATTCTCCCCTACATATACAGCTGGAGTCATGTGTCTCTCCATATGTGCTCCTAGGCTGGTGGTTTAGACCCTAGGGAGCTCTGGCTGGTTGGTATTGTTGCTCTCCTCACGGGGCCACCAGCCCTTAAGGTTCCTTCAATTTACTCTCTAACTCCTCCATTGGGAACCTTTGATCAGATTAATGGATAGCTGTGGGTATCTGTCTCTGGGTATGTCAGACTCTGGAGGACCTCTAAGGAGATAGCCTTATCTGGCTGCTGTCAGCTTTCCCATCCTGACATCCCTGTCAGCGTCTATTTTGGTGACTGCCCATGGAATGAATACTCAGATGGAATGGTCTCCCTACAACCCCCCTTCAGATTCTGTCCCACACTTTGTCTCCATATTTGCTCCCTTGGGTATTTAGTTACTCCTTCTAAGAAAGACCTAGGCATCCTCACTTGTTCTTTCTTCTTCATGAGCTTTATGTCGTCTGGTAGTTGAATCATTGTTGTTTCAAATTTTGGGCTAATCTCCACTTATCAGTGAGTAAATACCATGTGTGTTCTTTTGTGATTGGGTTACCTCACTCAGGATGATATTTTCTAGTTCCATCCATTTACCTAAGAATTTCTCGAATTCATTATTTTTAATAGCTGAGTAATATTCTATTGTGTATATGTACCACATTTTTTGTATCCATCCCTCTGTTGAAGGGCATCTGGGTTCTTTCCAGCTTCTGGCTATTATAAATAAGGCTGCTATGAACATAGTGGAGCATATGTCTTTGTTATTTGTTGGGGCATTTTCTGGGTATATGCCCAGGAGTGGTATAGCTGGGTCCTCAGGTAGTGCTATGTCCAATTTTCTGAGGAACCGCTAGACTGACTTCCAAAGTGGTTGTACCAGCTTGCAACCCCACCAACAATGAAGGAGTGTTCCTCTTTCTTCACATCCTCGCCAGCATCTACTATCACCTGAGTTTTTGATCTTAGCCAATCTGACTGGTGTGAGGTGGTATCTCAGGATTGTTTTGATTTGCATTTCCCTGATGACTAAGGATGTTGAGCATTTCTTAAGGTGCTTCTCGGCCATTCGATTTTCCTCAGTTGAAAATTCTTTTTTAGCTCTGTACCCCATTTTTAATGGGGTTATTTTGTTGTTTGGCGTCTAATTTCTTGAGTTCTTTGTAAATATTCGATATTAGCCCCCTATCGGATGTAGGATTGTTAATGATCTTTGCCCAATCTGTTGGTTGCCTTTTTGTCTTGTTGACAGTGTCCTTTGCCTTACAGAAGCTTTGCAATTTGATGAGGTCCCATTTGTCAATTCTTGATCTTAGAGCATAAGCCATTGGTGTTCTGTTCAGGAACTTTTCCCCTGTGCCTAGGTATTCGAGGATCTTCCCCAACTTCTCTTCTAATAGTTTCAGTGTATCTGGGTTTATGTGAAGGTCCTTTATCCACTTGGAGTTGAGCTTTGTGCAGGGGGATAAGAGTGGATTAATTTGCATTCTTCTACATGTTGACCTCCAGTTGAGCCAGCACCACTTGTTGAAAATGCTGTCTTTTTTTCCACTGGATGGATTTAGCTCCCTTGTCAAAGATCAAGTGACCATAGGTGTGCGGATTCATTTCTGGGTCTTCAATTCTATTCCATTGATCATCCTGTCTGTCTCTGTACCAATACCATGCAGTTTTTATCACTACTGCTCTGTAGTACAGTTTGAGGTCCGGAATGGTGATTCCCCCAGAGGTTCTTTTATTGTTGAGAATAGTTCTTGCTATCTTAGGTTTTTTGTTATTCCAAATGAATTTGTAAATTGCTCTTTTTATCTCTATGAAGAATTGATTTGAAATTTTGATGGGTATTGCATTGAATCTGTAGATTGCTTTTGGCAGGATAGCCATTTTTACTAAGTTAATCCTGCCAATCCAGGAGCATGGGAGATCTTTCCATCTTCTGAGATCTTCTTCAATTTCTTTCTTCAGAGACTTGAAGTTCTTGTCATACAGATCTTTCACTTGCTTGGTTAGATTCACTCCAAGATAATTTATTTTATTTGTGGCTATTGTGAAGGGTGTCATTTCCCTAATTTCTTTCCCTGCCTGTTTATCCTTTGAATAGAGGAAGGCTACTGATTTGTTTGAGTTGATTTTATATCCAGCCACATTGCTAAAGTTGTTTATCAGGTTTAGGAGTTCTCTGGTGGAAGTTTTAGGTTCACTTAAGTATACTATCATATCATCTGCAAATAGTGAAATTTTGACTTCTTCCTTTCCTATCTGTATCCCTTTAACTTCCTTTTGTTGTCTAATTGCTCTAGCTAAGACTTCCAGTACTATATTGAATAGGTAAGGTGAGAGTGGGCAGCCTTGCCTAGTCCCTGATCTTAGTGGGATTGCTTCAAGTTTCTCTCCATTTAGTTTGATGTTGGCTACTGGCTTGCTGTATATTGCTTTTACTATGTTTAGGTATGGGCCTTGAATTCCTGATCTTTCCAAGACTTTTAACATGAAGGGATGTTGAATTTTGTCAAATGCTTTCTCAGCGTCTAGTGAGATGACCATGTGGTTTTTCTCTTTGAGTTTATTTATGTAGTGGATTACATTGATGGATTTCCGAATATTGAACCATCCTTGCATTCCTGGGATAAAGCCTACTTGATCTTGATGGATAATTGTTTTGCTGTGTTGTTGCATTCGGTTTGCGAGAATTTTATTGAGTATTTTTGCATCAATATTCATAAGAGAGATTGGTCTGTAGTTCTCTTTCTTTGTTGGGTCTTTCTGTGGTTTAGGTATGAGTGTAATGGTAGCTTCATAGAATGAATTGGGTAGTGTTCCTTCTGTTTCTATTCGATGGAATAGCTTGAAGAGGATTGGTATTAGGTCTTCCTTGAAGGTCTGGAAGAATTCTGCACTGAAACCATCTGGCCCCGGACATTTTTTGGTGGGAAGATTTTTAATGACTGTGTCTATTTCTTTAGGCATTATGGGACTGTTTAGATGGTTTATCTGCTCCTCATTTAACTTTGGTACCCGGTATCTATCTAGAAAATTGTCCATTTCCTCCAGATTTTCCAATTTTGTTGAGTATAGGCCTTTGTAGTAGGATCTGATAATTTTTTTAATTTCCTCTGTTTCTGTTGTTATGTCTCCCTTTTCAGTTCTGATTTTATTAATTTGAATGTTGTCTCTGCACCCTTTGGTTAGTCTGTCTAAGGGTTTGTCTATCTTGTTGATTTTCTCAAAGAACCAGCTCCTGGTTTTGTTGATATTTTGTATAGTTCTTTCTGTTTCAACTTGGTTGATTTCAGCCCTGAGTTTGATTATTTCCTCTCGTCTACTCCTCTTAGGTATACTAGCTTCTTTTTGTTCTAATGCTTTCAGGTGTGCTGTCAATTTATTAATGTACGTTCTTTCCATTTTCTTTTTGTGGGCACTTAGAGCTATGATTTTTCCTCTTAGTACTGCTTTCATGGAGTCCCACAAATTTTGATATGATGTGTCCTCATTTTCATTTAACTCTAAAAAGTCTTTAATTTCTTTCTTAATTTCTTCCTTGACCAAGTTATCATTGAGTAGAGCATTGTTCAGTTGCCAGGTGTATGTGGGCTTTCTGTTGTTTTTGTCCATGTCAAAGACAAGTCTTAATCCATGGTGGTCTGATAAGGTACTAGGGATTATTTCAATCTTTTTGTATCTGTTGAGGCCTGTTTTGTGACCAATTATGTGGTCTATTTTGGAAAAGGTACCATGAGAATATACCTTCTGAGAAGAAGGTATTTTCTTTTGTTTTAGGATGAAATGTTCTATAGATGTCAGTTAAGTCCAATTGGTTCATAACTTCTGTTAGTTTCATTGTGTTTCGATTTAGTTTCTGTTTCCATGTTTTGTCCATAACTGAGAGTGGGGTGTTGAAATCTCCCACTATTATTGTGTAGGGTGCAATGTATGCTTTAAGTTTTAGTAAAGTGTCTTTTATGTATGTGGGTGCCCTTACATTTGGGGCATAGATGTTGAGAATTGAGAGTTCCTCTTGGTACATTTTTCCTTTGATGAATATGAAGTGTCCTTCTTTATCTTTTTTGATTACTTCTGGTTGAAAACTGATTTTTATTTGATATTAGAATGGCTATTCCCGCTTGTTTCTTGGGACCATTTGCTTGGAAGATTGTTTTCCAACCTTTTACTCTGAGGTAGTGTCTGTCCTTTCCACAGAGGTGCATTTCCTGAATGCAGCAAAATGTTGGGTCCTGTTTACGTATCCAGTCTAATAGACTATGTCTTTTTACTGGAGAATTGAGTCCATTGATATTAAGAGATATTAAGGAAAAATGAGTGTTGTTTCCTGCTATTTTTGTTGTTGGCAGTGGAGATATGTTTGTGTAGCTACCTTCTTTTACGGTTTTTGGAAGATTACTTTCCTGCTTTTTCTAGGTTGTAGTTTCCCTCCCTCTGTTGGAGTTTTCCACCAATTATCTTTTGAAGTGCTGGGTTCGTGTTGAGATATTTTGTGAAATGTGTTGAGAAATTTGTGTAAATTTGGATTTGTCATGGAATATTTTGGGTTCTCCATCAATAATGACTGACAGTTTTCCTGGGTATAGTAGTCTGGGCTGACATTTATGTTCTTTTAGGGTCTGTATGATATCGGTCCAGGATCTTCTGGCTTTTATGGTCTCTGGTGAGAAGTCTGGTGTAATTCTTATAGGTCTGCCTTTATATGTTACTTTGCCTTTTTCCCTTACTGCTTTTAGTATTTTTTCTTTGTTTTGTACATTTGATGTTTTGACTATTATGTGGCGGGAAGTATTTCTTTTTTGGTCTAAACTGTTTGGAGTTCTGTAGTCTTCTTGTATATTTATGGACAGCTCTTTCTTTAGGTTAGGGAAGTTTTCCTCTATACTTTTGTTGAGGATATTTACTGGTCCTTTAAGTTGGGTGTCTTCCCCTTCATCTATTCCTATTATCCTTAGGTTTGGCTTTCTCATTGTCTTGGATTTCTTATATATTTTGGGTTAGTAGCTTTTTGTATTTTGCATTTTCTTTGACAGTTGTGTCAATGTTTTCCATGGTATCTTCTGCACATGAGATTCTCTCTTCCATCTCTTGTATTCTGTTGGTGATACTTGTGTCTATGACTCCTGATCTTTTTTTTAAGTTTTCTATCTCCAGGGTATTCTCCCTTTGTGATTTCTTTATTGTTTCTGCTTCCATTTTTAGATCCTGCCTAGTTTTGTTTAATTCCTTCTCCCATTTGGTTGCATTTTCTTGCAATTCCTTAAGGGATTTTTGTGTTTCCTCTCTAAGGGTTTCTATCTGTTCTTCGAGAGTGTTATTTATGTCTTTCTTAAAGTCCTCTATCATCATCATGAGAAGTGATTTTAATTCTGAATCCTGCTTTTCTGGTGTGATGGCGTGTTCAGGGCTTGCTATGATGGGGGAACTGGGTTCTGATGATGCCATGTAACTTTGGTTTCTGTTGCTTATGTTCTTGTGCCTGCCTTTTGCCATCTGGTTAAATCTAGTGCTACCTGTACTTCTGTCTCTGATTGAAGCCTTCCTTTCCAGTTGTCTCGCTTGTGTTTGGTCTTCTAGGGGTCCAGATGTCTCTGTGATTTTTTCCAGCTGCACTGATTACTGTGGTATCTCTAGGATGCCTCAGGATATGGTGCCTCCAAGGTAGCAGTCCAGCTAGTTGTCTGCTGTTCTGGGTGCAGTGTCTCCTCTTGGATCTCTCAGGATATGTTGTCTGACACTCTGAGTTCAGTTGTTCCTCTGTGGCTCTGGGTTGAGTGGACCTTCCAGTATGTCTCAGGCGGAATCTGGGGTCCACACAACTGCAGACCTGGCAGAGGTCTGGTTCAGGCCTCAGACCCGGGAGATGGGCAGAAGGGGGGTGCTAGCAGGCAGGGGTGTGGGGGGGTATCTGCTGGATTCTGAGCACTCAGGGCACCCAGCTATGAGCTCAGGGTAGTATGTGGGTTTTCCTACCTAGAGCTGGTTGTGGGATCTGTGGGTCCCCCAGAATGTGTCTGGCTGTATCCGGGGTGCACTCACCAACAGGCCTCAGAGCAGAATAGGGGCTAGCAGAGGAGGAAGGGGAGTGCTAGCGCTGGCTATGGGTTCTATGGATCCCCCAGAATGTGCCTGGCAGTATCCGGGGTGCACTCACAGGCTAGCTGGTCAGAGGTCTTGCCCAGGCCTCAGAGCGGAAGAGGGGTGAGCGGAGGAGGAAGGGGAGTGCTAGCTCTGGCTATGGGTTCTATGGATCCTCCAGAATGTGTCTGGTGGTATCCGGGGTGCACTCACTTTTCCTGTATTTCTTTAAGGGATTTTTTATTTCCTCTTTAAGGGCTTCTACCTGTTTGCATGTGGTTTCCTGTATTTCTTTAAGGAGGTATGTATATCCTCTTTAATATGGCTATAATCTTCCTAAGATGGGATTTCAGGTTAGAATTTTGATCTTTGTTTGTGTTCAGATATCTGGGCCTTGCTTTGGTATGAGAACTGAGTTCTGGTGATGTCAAATTAAAAAATGTTCTTGTGCTTGACTTTTGCCATCTGGTATCTGTCTGGTTAACTGTCCTGGGTGTCTTGGACTGAAACAGACTCCATGGATGCAGGTAGAGATGTATCTCCTGGTTAGAACAGGTCATCTGGTAGAGAAGAAGTACATTCTTTGGTTAGGGCAGGCTTTGTTTTTCTGGGATTATAGCTGGATTATAGCTGTTGTGTTCCTGTGTCCCAGTGTCCTTGTGTACCTGGTTTGGGCAGACCTCCTTGGAGGCCTGCTGGCTTTATGGTCTTGGGGAAGGGAAGTCCACCTCTCTTCCTGATTATGGCAGATGTACTTTGAGACACATAGGCTGTGGGATTGGGTAGGGGGCTGACATCCTCATCTGCCCCAAATACATTTGGAGTTGCAGACTGGCAGGGGGAGGCATCACTTTCTTTAAATAGGAAAAATTTCCTCTATGATTTTATTGAAAATGTTTTCTATGCACTGGAGCTTAGACTATTCACCTTTTTCTATTCCTATTATTCTTACCTTAGGTCTTATCATAGTATCCTTGATTTCCAGGATGTTTGTGGGGAGCCGACAGAAGGCGGGTATCATCCTTGCAGCCATCTCGAGCCATATACCCTGACAAGAGCCTTGTTTACAATAGCCTACAACAGCTGAGCACACTCTGATAACATCTTGTTTTAGATACCCAGGATTTTCCCTTGGGTGTGTGAGACCTAAAGGAGTGTGACTTAAGGGCATGACTTAGATTTAAAGGCGTGATTTAAGGGTGTGACTTAAGAGGGTGACTTAGAAGTGAGATGTATAAAAGGCGAGAGGCAGACAGAAGACAGAGCATTAGACAGAAGGCATTAGGTAGAAGACACTTGGACTAGAGAACTCAGAAGAAATTATTAGACACTTGGACTAGACACCTAGAAGGAGAACTTGGAACTAGGAATTAGACACTTGACATTAGTATTAGTATTAGGCACTTGGCACTTGGAGGAAGAACTTAAAATTAGAAATTAGACATTAGGCACTTGGCACTTGGAGGAAGAACTTGGAATTAGGAATTTGAGACACTTGGATTAGACACTTGAGACTTGGAAGAGAGACTAGGAACTAGGGACTAGGAACTCAAGACTTGGGACTTGGAGAGAAGAAGAGAGACTGAAGAATAAATGGTATTGAATCACACTCTGTCTGGTCTCAATTCTTCGAGTCCATCCTCACTTTCTCTCTTGCTGAACCCAGACCTGCGGACCTGAGCAGCTTGTGGCAGTGCGGGCTCTAACAGTTTAGCCCCCAAGGCTTTTGGCAGTGCTGGTTCCAACATTGACAGAGTGGTCCGCAACATTTTGGCCCCCAAACGTGGGGCAGTGCAGTTCTCAACAGATGTTTTGTGTCATACATTTTTTAGATGTAACCCTATCTTTAACTAATCTATCAATTTCTTCTATTGTATCTACTCTCTATTCACCGCTTGCCCCAGTCGTGACTTGCTTCTTCTATATGTTGTATTTTGTTCCACAAGTTTTGAGCACATTTTTAAATCCTTTATCTTTATGCATGTGTTATGCTTTTTACCCGGAACATTAAAATTTTTATATATATTTATTATTTTTAATACATATTCTTATTGATGCTAAATCTATTATTTACTTTTACAGTAGTATTCAATTTCAATAAAGTTATTCTAGTTCTTCCTTTTCATTATTCTGTCATTGGAATAATTACTTGCATCTGTATTGGTAATTGAATTTCATACTGAGTAGATATCTTTTGTTATTACTGCATGTTAGTTGCAACAAGTTCGTTTTAAGTTATCTGTTATACTGAATAATTATTGATGATGCATATATATATATGTATATATATATACATATATATATATATACATATATATATATGATGTATTTCATGAAATATCTCCTAACATATTTTTGGAAATTGTTTCTTTGGAATAAAATTACTGCAGTTCTGTGTTGTATGCTTTTGCTATGATTCTCCTCAGGTTACTGATATTTCTTCAATTATGCATGTGTATTATTTTTAACCAATTACAAAATGTCATATAATGACAGGCTCTCATTACTTTCAGGTCTATCTTGTGATCATACCAAGAAGCCATTCACAAAGGCATTTACACAGGATTACTTTTCGAGGGAAATAACACAAAAATTTGCATGTATTGAACCTTCACCTCTACATAGAAACAAATTCTGGGAATATAAAGACGTCAGTGAAGAGTCTGATAAATGTGATTATGGAAATTATCTGTTTGCAAAAAAAAATTGTTTCATTCCTGAAACAGATCAGGAAACTTCAGATACTCCTCCTGAGAGAACTCATTCCTCAAATCTTAAGGCTCACTACAGAATTTCTACTCAAGAGACACCTTACGAATGTAATGTATGTGGGAAATTGTTTCTACAGTTCTCAAGACTTAAAGTTCACCATAGAATTCATACCAAACACAAACCTTACAAATGTAATGAATGTGGAAAATCTTTTACACAGTCCTCAACTCTTCATCTTCACCACTGATTTCATAATGGAAACAAACCTTACAAATGTAATGAATGTGGCAAATCTTTTATTCAGTCTTCAGATCTTAAAGTTCACCAGAGAATCCATACTGGAGACAAACCTTACAAAGGTAATGAATGTGGGAAATCTTTTTCTCAGTCCTCAAAACTTAAGGTTCACCACAGAATCCATATTGGAGACAACCCTTACAAATGTAGTGAATGTGGCAAATGCTTTACACAGTCTTCAGGTCTTAAAGTTCATCATAGAATCCATACTGGCAACAAACCTTACAAATGTAATGAATGTGGGAAATCTTTTACACAGTCATCAGATGTTAATGTTCACCAAAGAATTCATACAGGAGACAAACCTTACAAATGTAGTAAATGTGGCAAATGTTTTATTCAGTCTTCAGATCTTAAAGCTCACCATAGAATCCACACTGGAGACAAACTTTACAAATGTAATGAATGTGGGAAGTCTTTTACCTGGTCTTCAAGTCTTAAAGTTCACCATAGAATCCATACTGGAGACAAACCTTAAAAATAGGATGAATGTGGGGAATCTTTTACACAGTCCTTAAGTCTTAAAACTCACAATAGATTACATACTAGAGATAAACCACATGAATAAAATAAGTGTGGAAAACAATTTACCAGTCTTACCAAATGAAAGTTCACCACAAAATCCACACTGAAAACAAATCTTACAAATACAATAAGTGTGAGAAAGAATTTACAGATTCCTCAAATTTTCAAGTTCTTCATAGAATCCATAATGGAGATAAATCTTAGAAATATATTGAATTTTGCAAATCTTTTTCACAGTTGTCAGATCTTAAAGTTCACCACCAAATTCATACTGGAAACTAATATTACAAATATAATGAATGTGGAATTTATCCCATTCTCAAATGTTCAAGTTCACTACAGAATCCATACAAGAGGTAGTCAGTCTTCTTGAATAAAAAATTGGGCAATTTTTTTAAACTGGTCCTCAACTCTCCAAGTGCATCAAAGAATCTATTCTGGAAAGTAGCCTTATACGTGCAATGAATGTGTGAATTACTTTTCTTGGTCCCCATTCCTTCAAGATGACCACAGAATATATTTTGGGAACAGGCATTACTATTGTAAAGGTTGTGAAATTTTTTTTCACAGAAATCATATCCTCAAACACAGCACAACATGCATACTGGAGACAAACCTTACAAATGTCAACTATATGGCAGATCATTTAGTCCACAAGCTCAAACCTTGGATGAAATCCATTAATATAGCAGACTTACTTGATAGGTAGTTGATTTCTAAATATTTATATATAAACATGTTATTTAAAAAGAGAAATATAGTTGTAAGTATGTAATCAGTATTGATACCTTACTCATTACCAGAGAATTCCCACAGGTTAGTCTTATACTTGGTATTAATTGGAAATATTTTCACTCAGAAATGACAAATATTCATTTTAAATTGTTTTAATAACTATAAAATATGAAAATATCTTTCACCCAGTGTTAATCTGACATCATTGATTAATGGTGATATAGAATAAATTTTCAAACTTGTATTTTAAATGGTAAGCATTTAAGCCAAAATAATATCATTGTACATTTTTATACAAACCTCTTGCATAAAGTTCTGTATAATTTAGTTTGGTAGGATACTGTGATTTGTGAGATATATTTTTTTGTGATGATGACTGTGGTGTTAGTCTTTAAGGTTTTATAGAGTAATTTTTAACCTGAAACTAATCTCTTCTTTCTTACAGTTATTAATAAATATGTTCCAACTCTCTTTTATTACTACTGCCTTGGTGTAATTAGTATCCATTTTATACTGGGATGGTATCATTCATATCTTCCATTTTCTGATTGATGATGACAATAGATACACACCACAAAAGGATAAATTTGCTTGCTTTAGACAGATACCAGACAGTAATTAGGAAGATTATATATGGTATACCAAGGAAACCCTGAGGTTTCCTGATTCTCTCTCTCTCTCTCTCTCTCTCTCTCTCTCTCTCTCTCTCTCTCTCTGTGTTATGTGGCTAAAGTGACTTGCATTTCAATGAACATAGCCTCTGTTCTATGGAAAATCCTATATGAACCCATTTTGGAAGGAGAGGGTTGAAGCTTTAATATGACAAATTCTCCTTGGGCCAAACTAAATTATTGACAGTCACAATGTGTGCTGCATATTGTACATCATAGAATTATTATTATTTTGTTTTTTTCGAGACAGGGTACATCATAGAATTCTTGCTCACAGAAGTTTTGTGCAAACTATTGCTCCTATAATGAAACTATATCTATGAACATGAGCCAAATGCACTCTCGCACATGTGTGCGCGCACCCCCCCACACACCCACACACACTACCTGTTGCTCTCTTCTGGCTTGCTGATATAACCTGAGTTCCTTGTTAATCTATGTGTAATAATCTTGCTGAACTTTCTGGGTGCAATGTTTCACCAATGTAGATCATATCATGTGGGGAATAAATCTCGCGGGCGGGGGCAAGAGGGAGTCCGGCGGCCGGGTCTCTCACTGCGGTCTGGCATCAGGGTCCCGGGTGGGCTTCCCATGCTGCCAGCGGAGGGTCCCACATTGGTACAGCCACCGCAGGCTGGCGATGGGCGGCTCAAGTTTCCAAAGGCTGGGAACCTGGCGGTGGCATATCAGGCATATCAGGCGACACGTGGAGTCTGGTTTTCCAAAGCTTTTATTGCTCATGGCATGGTAAATGGATGTAGGTGGTATGCACTTCCCCCCTCCCCCAAAGGCCAGGGGAGCTTAATTTTATAGGGAAGGGAAAAAGGGGAGGGAATAACTTAATTAGCTATGCCCCTGGCCTTTAGATAACTCATTAATATTTAAATCTCTGGAGGTGGAGACTTGTTAATCACACCCTCTACCTGTGTGTTACATGACTGAAGGTGGCAGGTTAAATAGAGTTACCTCATCCAAGGCCCAACAATATCACTAGGATCCTACCAGATTCTAGATTTGAAACAGGTTCTTTCTTTCTTGTTTTCTGTCTTTTAAGTATTGCCCTGACACAACAACAGGTCCATTCATGGAAATATTCTGGAAATAACAATTTTTGTGTGTGTGTTTTGTTTGTTTGTTTTTTTTTTTTTGTTCCGTTGTTTTGTTCTTTTTCCTTTTTTCCCAAACCTACTTTTATACCATTTTAATTACATGGAAGTATTATGGTTAGTTCTGGGTTGATGAACTAGCAATACAATAGATGAAAATAGTCAAGAAATTATCAAGAAAATAAATCCAAATAGTCAAAGAACAAGCAAGGCAATATACAGAGTCCTGTGACCATTGTTTCTAAGGCCTTCTCAGGATGACCAAAATATCTGAGCCTAATTCTCTGTTGTAGCCCATAGTCACTTTCATGTCTGAAGCCTACTTCTTTGTTCCAGCCTAACATTTAGATTACTACCCAAAATGACATCATAAATTTTGCAGGCAAATACATGGAATTAGAAAATATCATCCTCCCTTCTGGTCTGGGCCAAAGAACTGAACAGATCCTGGTTGGCAGCTCTGCCCCCAATCTCACAGAATCCAGAGGAAGTGGGCCTTCCAGGAGCTCTAACCCAGGCAGTATCTTAGGTAAGCAGACAGCAACACCTGCCCCAAACAGGGAGTAACTGGGACCCACTGGGACCCAGAAAGTCACTCCTGGCCCAGAGCACTGGTTCCTTAGGTCTGGGCCTGAGCACTGAACAGATATTGTGCCCCATCTCTAACACCAGTAGTAACACACACCCACACAGTTCTGATACAACCAAGATAATAGGAAAGATCCAGTCAAAGACAGGGCAGGTAGCACTAAGGAGATCCAGATGGCAAAAGGCAAGCACAAGAACATAAGCATCGGCAAACCAGGGTACTTGGCATCATTAGAACACAGTTCTCCCACACAAGAAAGTCTTGAATTCCCCATAACACTAGGAAAGAAAGATTCAGATTTAAAACCACTTCTAATGATGATGATAGAGAACTTTAAGAAGGACATAAATAACACTCTCGAAGAATTTGAGAAGATCAAAGGTAAACAGGTAGAAGCCCTTAAAGAGAAAACATAAAATCCCTTAAAGAATTACAAGAGAACACAACCAAACAGGTGAAGGGATTGAACAAAACCATCCAGGACATAAAAATGGAAGTAGAAACAATAAGGAAACCACAAAGAGAGATTACCCTGGAGATAGAAAGCCTAGGAAGGAAATCAGGAGTCATAGATGCAAGCATCACCAACAGACTATAAGAGATAGAAGAGAGAATCTCAATTACAGAAAATACCACAGAAAATATTGACACAATTGTCAAAGAAAATGCAAAATGCAAAAAGTTCTTAACACAAAATATCCAGGAAATCCAGGACACAATGAGAAGATCAAACCTAAGGATAATAGGTATAAATGAGAGTGAAGATTCTCAACTTAAAGGGCCAATAAATATCTTCAACAAAATTATAAAAGAAAATTTTCCTAATATAAAGAACAAGATGCCCATAAACATACAAGAAGCCTATAGAATACCAAATAGACTAGACCAGAAAAGAAATACCTCCCATCACATAATAATCAAAACACCAAGTGCAGAAAAAAAAAGAAAGAATATTAAATGCAGTAAGGGAAAAAGGCCAAGTAACATATAAAGGCAGACCTATCAGAATTATACCAGACTTCTCAACAGATACTATAAAAGCTAGAAGATGCTTTTACATACATACAGACCCTAAGAGATCACAAATGCCATCCTAGGCTACTATACCCAGCAAAACTCTCAATTACCATCGATGGAGAAACCAAGATATTCCACGGCAAAACCAAATTTACACAATATCTTTCCACAAACCCAGCTTTAAAAAGGATAATATCAGGAAAGTTCCAACACAAGGAGGGAAATTATACCCTAGAAAGAGCAAGAAAATAATCCTCTTTTAACAAATCCAAAAGAAGATAGCCACACAAAGATAATTCTACCTCTAATAACAAAAATAACAGGAGGGGAACAATCACTGTTCCTTAATATCTCAACATCAATGGACTCAATGCTCCAATTAAAAGAAAGGCTAATGTTCTGTGTATATAAACAGGACTCAGCATTTTGCTGCATACAGGAAACCCACCTCAGTGATAAAGACAGACTCTACCTTAGAGTAATAGGCTGGAAAACATTTTCAAGTAAATGGTCCTAAGAAACCAGCTGGAGTACCCATTCTAAAATCTCAACGTGAGAACAGAAAGAGAGGGCCTCATGGCTCCTCCTGTATAGGTAGTTGAGGGTGGCCTTGCCAGGCATCAATCAAAGAGGACAGCCTTGGTGCCTGAAAGTTTGGATTCCCTAGTTTTGGGGAATTTCAAGAGCAGGGAGGCAGGAATGAGAGGATGGTGGGAGCACACCCTCATAGTAATTGGGGGACTAGGGATTGGGTAAGGGGTTAGGCATCTATGGAAGTGGAGGGCCTTGGTGCCTGAAAGTTTGGATTCCATAGTACTGGGGAATTTGAGAGATGGTGGCAGAAATGGAAGGATGGTGGGAGCATACTCTCATAGCAACTCCCAGAATTATATGGATTAGACATGACAGAGGCAGGCTGCCAGATGACTAGATTCCAGAATTCAAACAAAAATTATCTTGATACTAAAATTTGGTTTGAAAATTCTATATTGCCGAATACACTGCCTTTGTATATCTACTCATTAAGCAAGGTGAGCAGATCTGCTTGAACCTCTGATGTCCTGGAATTCTAGCTGAATACAGTGAAGACACAGCACCAGAGGCTTATCAAATTACTCTTCCTCCCTCCTTTTCTAATATCTCAATGCCCATAGTCAGCCTGAAGAAGTTAATGAAGAGTCGATGCCCCTATTTCCTGGGCTTAAGGAATGAGGTGGTTAATATTGAGCTGATTTTCTAGGGAAAAGTAGTGGTTTTATTGGAACAGGGAGGATTAGCTAGTATTTATATCATAGCCATACCCTATTGGTAGAAATATGTATAATTGTTTTTAAGATGAAGGTATAATTTCTTAAATGTTACAAAATTTACTTTGATTTCAAATTTAAGGTTTTTATTGGTACGAACTTCTTATTGATATAAAAGTGATATGAATATTGTTACTCTCATAGGCATTGTGACTGTATAATAAATTTAGAAATACAACTCTTAGACCCAGTCCTTCTTTAACTTTTCAAAACTGATTTGAAATGGTTATCTTGTGGGTTAAGGGCCTATAGCAAATTCTCGGCTTTGAATTTATTGTTAGGGAGTTTTCTATATTTTGTTTAGAAATAGCTGAGAGGAGTTAACAGACAACAGGCCAGATTGCCTTACATGGGTAGTTGGTTTTCAAAACATCAGGAGTCCACAGAATTGACATTACTAACATTTCTGTATTAAAGTTCATTTTGATTAGAGACCTGTCTCCTCCTGACAGCTTCCTGTCTTGGATGCTCAGAAGAAATTGAGCATCTTTGGAGTTAATTCAGTTGTGATGAGACAGCCACTTAGGCAAGAATTGCCTCTTTTGGGTGGGAGCAGACACCCAGTGGGTCTGCACCCTTGTGGAAACCATATCCTGAGACATCGCAGAGAGGCCAGTGTCCTCAGAGAGGCAGACCCCCAGCAGGTCTGCACCCTTGTGGAAATCGTATCCTGGGGCATCCTAGGGAGGCCACCAACCTCAGAGCAGGGGACACCATACACAGAAACATCCTAGAGGAGCCACGGAATGCAGAACAGCAGACACCATATTCTGAGACATTCTAGAGGAACCACTGCAATCAGAGCAGTGAACACCTAGCTGGTCTGCTCTCAGTAAGACACCTTACCCTGAGACATCCTAGAGGAGACACTGCACTCAGAGCAGCTGGAACTCAGGATCACAGGATCACAGGATCACAGAGACATCTGGACCCTGAGGAGTTCTGACACAGGCAAGATAACTGGAAAGATGTTGGGGGCCAACTTTTAGCAGAAAGCGGCTATCAGCTTTGCAGCCATCTTGAGCCATATACCCTGACATGAGACTTGAATTACAATAGCCTACAACAGCTGAGAACACTCCGATAATCTTGGTTTAGATACCTTGAGATTAAAGGTGCATGAGATTAAAGGTGTGTGAGATTAAAGGTGTGTGACTTAGAAGTATAGAGATCAGAGTTAGAGACAAGACCTAAGGGCATGATTAAAGGTGTAACTTAGAGGTGTGGCTTAGAATCAGACTATAGAAGACAGAACCAGACATCAGACCAGAGAGAGAGATTCATACACATCAGACATTAGGTAGAATCTGCCCTCACCCTCCCTCTTGCTGAAACCCAACCTGCAGACCAGAGCAGCAGCTTGGGCCGGGATACAGTGGCCGCCCAAACATGGGTCGGCCCGGCGCTCAACATTTTGCCTGGGCTACAACATTTATTTTGTCTGCCCCAACTTGGGGCTAGTGCGGTCCCCAACAGAAAGACAGTCTCCAGTCAGAACCAGTGACTGAGGGTAGCACTAGATTTAAGCAAATGGCAAAAGGCAAGTGCAAGAACATAAACAACAGAAACCAAAGTTACTTGGCATCACCAGAACCCAGTTTCCCACCATAGCAAGCCCTGAACACCACATCACACCGGAAAAGCAGGATACAGAATTGAAATCACTTCTCATGATGATGTTAGAGGACTTAAAGAAGGACATAAATAACACTCTCAAAGAATTTGAGGAGAACACAGATAAACAGATAGAAACCCTTAAAGAGGAAACACAAAAATCCCTTAAAGAATTGCAAGAAAACACAACCAAACAGGTGAAGGAATTAAACAAAACCATCCAGGATCTGAAAATGGAGGTAGAAACAATAAATAAATCTCAAAGGAAGACTACCTTGGAGATACAAAACCTAAGAGAAAGACTAGGAGTCATAGATGCAAGCCTCAACAACAGAATACAAGAGATAGAAGAGAGAATCTCATGTGCAGAAGATACCATGAAAAACATTGACACAACTGTCAAAAAATGCCAAATGCAAAAAGCGCCTAACCCAAAACATCCAGGAAATCCAGGACACAATGAGAAGGCCAAACCTAAGGATAATAGGTATAGATGAGGGTGAAGACTCCCAACTTAAAGGGCCAGTAAATATCTTCAACAAAATTATAGAGGTAAACTTCCCCAACCTAAAGAAAGAGATGTCCTTAAATATACAAGAAGCCTACAGAACCCCCAATAGACTAGACCAAAAAAGAAATACCTCTCATCACATAATAATCAAAACATCAAATATACAAAACAAAGAAAAAATACTAAAAGCAGGAAAAAAGGTAAAGTAACATATAAAGGCAGACCTATAAGAATTACACCATACTTCTCACCATATAACAAAAGTGATAGGAAGCAACAATCATTTTTCCTTAATATCTCTTAATATCAATGGACTCAATTCTCCAATAAAAAGACATAGGCTAGCAGACTGGATACATAGACAAGCTCCAGAATTTGGTGCATACAGGAAACACACCTCTGTGACAAAGACAGACACTACCGTCGAGTAAAAGGATGGAAAACAGTCTTCCAAGCAAATGTTCCCAAGAAACAAGCTGGAGTAGCAATTCTAATATCAAATAAAATTGATTTCAATCAAATGTAATAAAAAAAGATAAAGAAGGACACTTTATACTCATCAAAGAAAAAATGTATTAAGATGAACTCTCAATTCTAAACATCTATGCCCCAAATGCAAGGGCACACACGTACATAAAAGAAACTTTGCTAAAGCTCAAAGCATACATCACACCTCACACAATAATAGTGGGGGATTTCAACACCCCACTCTGAGAAATGGACAAATAATGGAAACAGAAACTAAACTGAGACACAATGAAAGTAACAGAAGTTATGAACCAATTAGACTTAACTGATATCTATAGAACATGTCATCCTAAAACAAAACAATATACCTTCTTCTCAATACCTCATGGTACCTTCTCCAAAATAGTCCATATAATTGGCCACAAAACAGGCCTCAACAGATACAAAAAGATTGAAATAATCCCTAACCCTATCAGAACACCATGGACTAAGGCTCATCTTTAATGTTGACAGGAACAATGAAAGCCCACATACACGTGGAAAGTGAACAACGCTCTACTCAAGGATGACTTGGTCAAAGAAGAAAGAAAGAAAGAAATTAAAGACTTTTTAGAATTTAATGAAAATGAGGACACATCATATCAAAATTTGTGGGACACTATGAAAGCAGTACTAAGAGGAAAACTCCTAGCTCTAAGTACTTACAAAAAGAAACTGGAGAGAGCACACATTAACAACTGGACAGCACACCTGAAAGTGTTCGAACAAAAAGAAGCAAATATACCCAAGAGGAGTAGAGGGCAGGAAATAATCAAACTCAGGGCTGAAATCAACCAAGTAGAAACAGAAAGAACTATACAAAATATCAACAAAACCAGGAGCTGGTTCTTTGAGAAAAATCAACAAGATAGATAAACCCTTAGCCAGACTAAACAATGGACACAAAGACAGTATCCAAATTAATGTAATCAGAACTGAAAAGGGAGACATAACAACAGAAATTCAGGAAATTAAAAAAAAATCACCAGATCCTACTACAAAGGCCTGTGCTCAACAAAATTGGAAAATTTGGATGAAATGGACAATTTTCTAGATAGGTACCAGATATGAAAATTAAATCAGGAGCAGATAAACCATCTAAACAGTCCTATAAACCCTAAAGAAATAGAAGAAGTCATTAAAAGTCTCCCCACCAAAAAAAGTCTGGGACCGGATGGTTTTAGTGCAGAATTCTATCATACCTTCAAGGAAGACCTAATACTAATTCTCTTCAAGCTATTCTATAGAATAGAAACAGAAAGAATACTACCCAATTCATTCTATGAAGCTAGAATTATGTTCCTACCTAAACCACAGAAAGACCCAACAAAGAAAGAGAACTACAGACCAATCTCTCTTATGAATATTGACAAAAAATACTCAATAAAATTCTCAAAAACTGAATCCCAAAACACATCAAAACAATCATCCATCATGATCAAGTAGGCTTTATCCCAGGAATTCAGGGATGGTCAATATTCGGAAATCCATCAGTGTAATCAACTATGTAAATAAACTTAAAAGAAAAATCCACATGGTCATCTCACTAGATGCTGAGAAAGCATTTGACAAAATTCAACACCCCTTCATGTTAAAAGTCTTGGAAAGATCAGGAATCCAAGGCCCATACCTAAACATAGTAAAAGCAATATACAGCAAACCAGTGGCCAACATCAAACTAAATGGAGAGAAACTTGAAGCAATACCAGTAAGATCAGGGACTAGGCAAGGCTGCCCACTCTCACCTTACCTATTCAATATAGTACTGGAAGTCCTAGCTAGAGCAATTAGATAACAAAAGGAAGTCAAAGGGATACAGATAGGAAAGGAAGAAGTCAAAATTTCACTATTTGCAGATGATATGATAGTATACTTAAGTGACTAAAACCTCCACCAGAGAACTCCTAAACCTGAAAAACACCTTTAGCAAAGTGGCTGGATATAAAATCAACTCAAACAAATCAGTAGCCTTCCTCTACTAAAACAATAAACAGGCTGAGAATGAAATTAGGGAAATGACACCCTTCACAATAGCCACAAATAATATAAAATATCTTGGACTGAATCTAACCAAGCAAGTGAAAGATCTGTATGACAAGAACTTCAATTCTCTGAAGAAAGAAATCAAAGAAGATCTAAGAAGATGGAAAGATCTCCCATGCTTGTGGATTGTGAGGATTAACTTAGTAAAAATGGCCATCTTGCCAAAAGCAATCTACAGATTCAACACAATCCCATCAAAATTTCAAATCAATTCTTCATAGAGATAGAAAGAGCAATTTGGAAGTTTATTTGGAATAACAAAAAACCCAGGATAGCGAGAACTATTCTCAACAATAAAAGAATTTCTGGGGGAATCCCTGTCCCTGACTTCAAATTGTATTACAAGGCAATAGTGATAAAAACTGCATGGTATTGGTACAGAGACAGGCAGGAAGATCAGTGGAATACAATTGAAGATCAAGTAATGAACTCACACAGCTATGGTCACTTGACCTTTGACAAAGGAGCTAAAACCATCCAGTGGAAAAAGGACAGCATTTTCAGCAAATGGTGCTGGCTCAACTGGAGGTCAGCATGTAGAAGAATGCAAATTAATCCATTCTTATCCCCTTGTACAAAGCTCAAGTCCAAGTGGATAAAGGACCTTCACATAAAACCAGATACACTGAAACTAATAGAAGAGAAGGTGGGGAAGACCCTTGAATACCTAGGCACAGGGGAAAAGTTCCTGAACAGAACACCAATGGCTTATGCTCTAAGATCAAGAATTGACAAATGGGACCTCATCAAATTGCAAAGCTTCTGTAAGGCAAAGGACACTGTCAACAAGACAAAACGGCAACCAACAGATTGGGCAAAGATCATTAACAATCCTACATCCAACAGAGGACTAGTATTGAATGTATACAATAACTCAAGAAATTAGACTCCAGACAACAAAATAACCCCATTAAAAATGGGGTACAGAGTAAACAAAGAATTCTCCACTGAGGAATGTAGAATGGCTGCGAAGCACCTTAAGAAATGTACAACATATTCAGTCATCAGGGAAATGCAAATCAAAACAATCCTGAGATACCACCTCACACCAGTCAGAATGGCTAAGATCAAAAACTCAGGTGACAGTAGATGCTGGTGAGGATGTGGAGAAAGAGGACACTCCTTCATTGTTGGTGGGGTTGCAAGCTGGTACAACCACTCTTGCAATAAATCTGGTGGTTCCTCAGAATATTGGACATAGCACTACCTGAGGACCTAGCTAGACCACTCCTGGGCATATACCCAGAAAATGCTCCAACATATAACAAGGACATATGCTCCACTATGTTCATAGCAGCCTTATTTATAATAGCCAGAAGCTGGAAAGAACCCAGATGCCCTTCAACAGAGGAAGGGTTACAAAAATGTGGTACATTTACACAATGGAATATTACTCAGCTATTAAAAGTAATGAATTTGAGAAATTCTTAGGTAAATGGATGGAACTAGAAAATATCATCCTGAGTGAGGTAACCCAATCACAAAAGAACACACATGGTATTTACTCAGTGATATTCGGATATTAGCCCAAAAGTATGAAACAACAAAGATTCAACTAACAGACCACATGAAGCTCATGAAGAAGGAAGAACAAGTGTGGATGCTTACATCTTACTTAGAAGGAGTAACAAAATACCCAAGGGAGCAAATATGGAGACAAAGTGTGGAACAGAAACTGAAGGAGAGGATGTCTGGAGACCATTCCACCTGGGTATTCACCCCATGTACAGTCACCAAATATAGATGCTGATATAGATGACAGAAAGTGCATGCTGACAGGAGTCTGATATGGCAGTCTCCTTAGAAGTCCCCCAGAGTCTGACATACCCAGAGGCAGATACTCACAGCTAACCATTGATCTGATTAAGGATTTCCAATGGAAAAGTTAGAGAGAAGACTGAAGGAGCTGAAAGGATTGGTGGCCCCATGAGGAGAGCAACAATACCAACCAACCAGAGCTCCCCATGGTATAAACCACCAGCCTAGGAGCACATCAGGAGGGACCCATGACCTAGCTATATATGTAGGGGAGGATGGCCTTTTTGGGCATAGGTGGGAGAGGAGATCTTTGCTCCCATGAAGGCTGAACACTGAGTGGGGGGGAATCTGAGGGTATGGTGGTGGGAGTGGGGGGCAGGTGGGGGTACACCCTCATAGAAGCAGGAGGAGGGGGTGGGATATGTGGTTCCTGGGTGGTGAGGGGAATGGTGTAAGGGGATAAAATCTGAAATACAAATATAACATCCATTAAAAATGGGGAAAAAAGAAAATATGTTAGAACCAACATGTTTAATAAAATGTCAGCCCTCTAAAAAATTATCTTGATAGTAAAATTTGTTTTGAGAATTGTATATTGCAGAATACACAGCCTTGGTGTATCTACTCATCAAGCAAGCTGAGCAGACTTGCTCAAACCTCTGATGTCCTGGAATTCCATCTGGATGCAGTGAAAACACAGCATTTGGGCTGGAGAGATGGCTCAACGGTTAAGAGCACTGACTGCTTTTCCAGAGGTCCTGAGTTCAATTCCCAGCAACTACACGGTGGCTCACAACCATCTGTAATGGGATCCGATGCCCTCTTCTGGTGTGTTTGAAGACAGCAGCAGTGTACTCCATACATTAAATGAATAACTAAATCTTTAAAAAAAAAAAACAACACAGCGTTAGAGGCTTATCAATTTACCGTTCCCCCAACCCCTCTTCTAATATCTCAATGCTTGTAATCAGCTTGAAGAAGTTAATGAAGAGTTAGCACCCCTATTCCCTGGGCTTTGGGACTAAGGTGGTTAATATTGGGCTGTCTTTCTAGGGAAAAGTAGTGGTTTTGTTGGAATAGAGAGTATTAGCTAGGATTTATTGCATAGCCATAACCTATTGGTAGAAATATGTATAATTGTTATCAAGATGAAGTTATAATTTATTAAATGGTACAAATTTTACTTTGATTCCAAATTTAAGGTTTTCACTGGTATGAGCTTCTTATTGATATAAAAGTGAGATGAATATTGTTACTCTCATAGGCATTGTGCCTGTATAACACATCTAGGAATACAAGGCTTAGACACAGTCCTTCTTTAACTTTTTTAAAACTGATATGAGATGCTTAGCCTGTCAGTTAAAGGCCTATAGCAAATTCATAGCTTGGAGTTTATTGTTAGGGTGTTTTCTATATTTTATTTAGAAATAGCTGAGAGGAGTGGACAGACAACAGTCCAGACTACTTTACATGAATAGTTGGTTTTCAAAATGTCAGAAGTCCACAGAATTGACTTTACTAACATTTCTGTAGTAATCTTCATTTTGATTAGAGATCTGTCTGCTCCTGACCGCTTCCTGTCTTGGATGCTAAGAAGAAATTGAGCATCTTTGGAGTTACTCCAGTTGTGGTGAGACAGCCACTAAGCAAGAATTGCCTCTTTCCATCTACAGACAAATTACTGTCCAGAAAAGGACACACTTGCAGAATAGTCGACTGATCATATCTGCCAAGACAGAGTAATCAGCCCTTAATAATTCTGCATCACTAAGGTCTGTCAGATGATCCTGGGCCAGAAGGCTGAAGATCCGATGCTCCAACATTTTGTAGTATAGGGACTGTCCAGATGTTCAGCTGTCTCTATAAATTCAGTAAGTTTTAGAAGCTATGGTTTGTGCTTCTCATAATTTCAGTTAACTCAGTCATTCTGAATTTCTGATGGGGTTGAAACCTTATAGCCTCATAGCCAATCCTGGCTATTTACTTTGAGAAAAAAGATGTGAGAGGATGGTTTTCAGCTGACATTCATTCTAAAGCCAAGAAAAAGCCAGGTTCAGAACTAAGTGTTTTAGTTAGGAGAGATGACAGAGATTCTGTCAACAAAATGATGGACTGGGTATTAGGACTATCTTGTACCTCACTGGTACAAATTAGTATAATTATGCTCTAATTGTATTTTGAGAGAAAAGTGTTATTTTAACAGGAAGGGTGATATGTAGGAGGAGCTAAGGTGGGAGGAGTACTGAGAGGAAGAGAAGGAGTAAGGAGAGGAGGAGAAGAAGGAGAGGAGAAGCTAGGTGATGAGAGAGAGAGAAAGAGAGGGGGAAATGGAGGCAGATGTTCACGTGTCTCCACCAGTCAAAGATAGTAGATATATCTTGGTTGGGTATTGGGTTACACTTCCGATTGAGCATTACCAAACTAATAATCCCTTTGATTAACTTTTTAAAAAAGTTGTATAAAAGCAAAAAGGCAAAGGGGCCATGGGATAGGGGCTTTCTAGGGAGGGGAAATGGGGAAAGGGGATGGCATCTGAAATGTAAATAAAATACCCAATTAAAAAAGAGTTGCCTCTTTTCATCTACAGACAAATTACTGTCCAGAAAAGGACACACTTGCACAATAGTTGATTGATTATATCTGCCAAGACAGAGTAATCAGCCCTTAATAATTCTGCATCACTAGGTCTGTCAGATGATCCTGTCAGATGATCAGACTCTCCGACCTTTTGTAGTATAGGGACTGTCCGGTGTTCAGTGGTCTCTGTAAATTGGCTAAGTATTAGAAGGTATGCTTTGTGCTTCCCATAATTTCAGTTAATTCAGTAGTTCTTGACTTTTGACAGAGTTGAAAACTTATAGTCTCCTAGCCAATTCTGGCTATTTACTTTGAGAGACAAGATTTAAGAGGATGGTTTTCAGCTGACATTCATTCTAAAGCCAAGAAAAAAAGTCATGTTCAGAACTAAGTGTTTTAGTTAGGAGAGATGATAGAGGTTATGGTTAGTTAACAAAATGATGGACTGGGTATTAGGTCTATCTTGTCCGTTATTAACCAAAATTGGTATAGTTATCCTCTAATTGTATTTTGAGAGAAAAGTGTTATTTTAACAGGAAGGGTGATATGTAGGAGGAGATAAGGTGGGAGGAGTAAAAAGAGGAGGGGAAGGAGAAGAGCTAGGTGATAAGAGGGAAGAGAATAGAAGGGGAGAGAGCGAGCGAGAGAGAGAGAGAGAGAGAGAGAGAGAGAGAGAGAGAGAGAGAGAGAGAGAGAGAACATGAAGGCAGATGTTCACGTGTCTCCACCAGTCAAAGATAGTTGATATATCTAGGTTGGGTATTGGGTTACACTTCTGATTGATATTAAGCATTAACAAACTTATAAAGCCTTTGATTAATATTAAAAAATGTATAAAAGCAAAAAGGAAAAGGCGACATGGGATAGGGATTTTCTAGGGAGGGGAAATGGGGAAATGGGGAAATGGGGTGGTACCTGAAATGTAAATAAAATATCCAATAAAAATGAGAAAAGAGAAAAAAGAAAAAAAAAGAAAATATCATTCTGATCAAGGTAACTTAGACCCAAAATGACATGCATGATATGTAATGACTGATGAGTGGTAATTATCCAAATATACAGAATACCTATTATACAACCCACAGACCATAATAAGTATAACAGCCAGAAAGCTCAAATGAAGATATGTCAATTCCACTTAAATGGGGGAAAATAATCATGCGGACAGAGGGAGGAAGGGACCTGGGTAAGAATGGGAAGTGTGAGGTTGAAAAATGAAGAGGCCAGGTTTAGGCTGGGTGCAACAGGAAAGAAACCCAGATAGGTAGGGGAATGTGTGTAAATATGTAGACTTTGGTGGTGGGAGTTCAGAGGATCCGCCTAGAAAATACCAGAAAGCAGGGAGACTCTCAAGACTCAATTGGAATGAATTTAGGCAAAATGTTCAACACTGAGGAGAGGAAACTCAAAGAATATACCTCCAGTAGATAGACATAGCCTGCAGTCAAGAGGTAGGATTCCCAACCCAAAGTCAAAATTTCTGACCCAGAATTGTTCCTGTTTATATAAACTGCAAGGACAAAATTGGGGAAGGCACTAATAGAAAGGTGGTCCAATGATTGGCTCAAATTAGGATGCAACTCATGAGGGGTGGGCACCAGGCCTGATGCTATTACTGATGCTATGATGAGCTTATAGACAGGAGACTCGCATGGATGTCCTCTGAGAAGCCCTCCTGGCAGCTGCCTGAGGCAGAAGCAGATACTTATACCCAACCATTGGACTGAATTTGGAGTCCTCTATAGTTGAATTTGGGGAAGGATTGAGGGAGCTTAATGTGAGAGCAACCCTATAGGAAGACCAGCAGTCTCTAATAACCCAGTCCTTGTGGAGATCCCAGAGCCGGAGCAACCAAGAGCATACACATGCTGTTCTGAGGACCGTGACACATATACAGCAGAGGTCTTCATGGTATGGCTTCTGTAGGAGATGTGCTTAATCCTGGAGATAATTGAGCCCCCAGTGAAGGGGAAGGCCTGTGGGGGTAACCTATGGTAGGGAAGAGGGAAGGAATATAGAGAATTATAGGAGGGGGCACCAGGTGCGGGGGAAATGAGTGGAATGTAAATAAATAAAAAAGTACACAAATAAGGACTTGCCCAAAACAAGAAAAAGCACAAACTTTTCTTCAAATAAGTTATAGTAACTTGATTGATATTGTGACAAAGAATCAGTCAGATTAATTATTATTGAATTACTAAAATACCTTAGCTAATAACTATTATGGGAAAGTTATATTTAAGTATAAATTTTCTTATTAGAAATGTTAATAAGGGAAATTGGTCTGATATTCTTTTTTGGTGGGTCTTTGTGTGGTTTAGGTATAAATATAATTGGGGCTTCATATAACAAATTGGGTAGTGTTCTTTCTCTTTCTATTTTGTTCAATAATTAGAAGATTATTGTTATTAGGTCTTCTTTGAAGAATTGAAAGAATTCTGTACCAATCCCATCTGATGTTAGTTTTGTTGTTGTTGTTGTTGAGAGACTTTTAATAACTGCTTCCATTTCTTTAGGGGTTATGGGACTGTTTAGATGGTTTATCTTATGCTGGTTTAACTTTGGTCCTGGTATCTGTCTAGAAAATTATCCATTTCATCCAGATTTTCCAGTTGTTGAGTATAGGCTTTTATAGAAGGATCTGATTATTTTTGAATTTGCTCAGTTTCTGTTGTTATGTCTCCCTTTTCATATATGATTTTTAAAATTTGGATACTGTCTATGTATCCTCCGGTTAATATGACTAAGGGTTTATCTATCTTGTTGATTTTCTCAAATAACAAACTCCTGGTTTTGTTGATTCTTTGGATAGTTCTTTTTGTTTCTACGTGCTTGATTTAATTTTGAGTTTGGACATTTCCTGCTATCTACTACTCTGGAGTGCATTTGCTTCTTTTTGATCTAGAGCTTTCAGCTGTGCTGTCAAGCTGCTAGTTTATGTTCCCTCTAGTTTCTTTTTGGAGGCATTCAGAGCTATGAGTTTTCCTCCTAACACTGCTTTCAATAGTTTGGGTATATTTTGCCTTCAATTTCATTAAATTGTAAAAAGTTTTTAATTTCTTTATTTCTTCATTGTCTAATTTTTCATTAAGTAGCATGTTGTTCAGCTTCCATATGTATGTGTGCTTGCTGTTGTTTTTGTTGTTATTGAATACCAGCATTTGGCCATGATGATCTGATAGAATGAGAGGGAGAATTTCAATATTCTTGTATCTGTTGAGTCCTGTTTTGTGACTGATTGTATGGTCAATTTTGGATAAGGTACCTGTGTTGGCAAGAAGTAGGTATATTCTGTTTTTCACCTTAGGATGAAATGTTTTATAGATATCTGTTAAATTCATTTGGTTCATAACTTCTCTTAGTTTCACTGTGTCTCTGTTTAGGTTCTGTTTCCATGATCTGTTCATTGATAAGAGTGGAGTTTTAAAGTCTCCCACTGTTATTGTGTGACTTGCAATGTGTGCTTTGAGCATTTCTACAGTTTCCTTTATAAATGTGGGTGCTCTTGCATTTGGAGCATAGATGTTCAGAATTGTGAGTTCATCTTGGTTGATTTTTACTTTGATGAGTATTAAGTGTCATTTAAAAAATCTATTTTGATAACTTTTGGTTGAATATCGATTTTATTCGATATTAGAATGGCTACTCCAACTTGTTTCTTTGGACCATTTGCTTAGAAACAATTTTTCCAGCCTTTTACTGAGGTAGTGTCTGTCTTTGTCACTAAGGTACATCTCCTGTATGCAGGAAAATGATGGGACCTGTTTATGTATCCAGTTTGTCAGTCTATGTGTTTTTATTGGGGAATTGAATCCCTTAATGTTAAGAGATATTAAGGACCAATGACCATTGCTTCCCATTATTTTTGTTGTTAGATTTGGGATTATGTTTGTGTGGTTATATTCTTTCACGTTTGTTGGAAGAAGGTTACTTCCTTGCTTTGTTAGGGTGTAGATTTTCTTGTTTTGGAGGGTTTTTTTTTATCTATTATCTTTTGTAGGGTTTGATTTGTAGAAAGATATTGTGTAAATTTGGTATTGTCATGGAATATCTTCAGTTTTCCACACATGTTAATTGAGAGTTTTGGTGGTTATTGTAGCCTGGGGTGGTATTTGTCTTTTTTTAGTGTCTTTATGACATCTCCCCAGGATCTTCTGGCTTTTAAAGTCTCTGTAGAAAAGTCTGATGTAATTCTGGTAGGTCTGCCTTTATAAGTTCTTTCACCTGTTTCCCTTACTGCTTTTGATAGTCTTTCTTTGTTTTGCTTATTTGTTGATTTGATTATAACATGATGGGGGTGGGGATTTCTTTTCTGGTCCAATCTATTTGGAGGTCTGTAGGCTTCCTGTATGCTTCTGGCTATCACCTTCTTTAGTTTAGGGATGTTACCCTCTATAATTTTGTTGAAGATATTTACTGGCCCTTTAAGTTTGAAATGTAAATAAATAAAATATCTAATGAAAGAAAAGAATAGAAAAGAAAAAAAATGTATATACAAATGTTAAGGGAAGAATTTATTCACAGTAATCAAAAAGTGAGAAAAACCTGAACATTCACCAACTGGACATTAGAGAAATAAAAGGTGTATATTTACACAGAGGAATATAATTGGCAATAAAAAAATGAAGCAACATACTTAAATGGGTGAACCTATAGAATATTGTAAGTGTAAAAATTCAAAAATCACAGTTGCATGGTCTCATTTATAGACAATATTCCAAAGAGCCAAAACAGAAAGTCAAACAGAAAGTACCTTAGTGGCTGCTGATGGCCTGTGGTTTGCAAGACAAGGGGGAGTGACTATTACCCTGCATGGGGCTTCTTTATTTAGGGAAGAAATTATTCTAAAGTGGATTTTTAAGACAGTTACTCTACTTTGAGGATACATTAAAATACATTCAACTCTATACCTTTAAATGGGCATAAGGTGTTGTAAAGTGAGCTGGATAATTGCCAGGAATACTGATTAGGACCCTGACTTGTAAATGATACCTTACACAGAAAAGGAATACTTGTATAAGTGACTAAACAAAGGTTTAGGGGCAGGGAAAGTATCCTGAATTTTGCAGGTCAACTTTAAATGCAATCACATTGTGTCTGGAGACAGGGCATTTTCTCAGCTATGGTGGAGGATGATTATATATATATATATATATATATATATATATATATATATATATAGAGAGAGAGAGAGAGAGAGAGAGAGAGAGAGAGCGAGAGAGAGAGAGAGAGAGAGAGAGAGAGAGAGAGAGAGAGAGAGAGAGAGAGAGAGATTGGTAATGCTAGGCATAGCACCCACTTGAAGGCAACCTTTCATTGAGGCTGTGGTCTTGCCAACACCTGATTGTGACTCATCATGTTGACCTTGGACTTCTGGTTTCCAGGTCTGTGAGAGAATAAACTTTTATTGTTTTCAGAAACTAATATTGTTAGTAATTTGTTGTAGCAAAAATAAAAAATAATGTTTGAATTAAATCCTAATAAAGCTCTTACCAATGGAAAAATGTTAATATTGGTAAATAAATGAATATAAAGACTGCTGAGTAAAATAACTACTGAAAGTTCAAGTAGGCTTCAGGTACGAAAATGACTTTGGGCTAGGACAGGGAAGTAGGCTCAGATATTTTGGTCATCCTGTCAAGCCTTTAGAAACAGTGATCACAGGACTTTGTTTATTGCCTTGCTTGTTCTTTGACTATTTTGTGTTTATTGTCTTGTTTGTTCCTCGATTATTTGCACATATTATATTGCTAGTTCCTCAACGTAGAACTGAGCTGAATACTTGCATGTAATTAAAATAGTATAAATGCAAAATGGAAGAGGTTGGATGAAATAGGGGGTTTCTAGGGAGAGAAAATGGGAAAGGGTATGACATCTGAAATGTAAATAAATAAAATATCCAAAAAGGGAAACTGATGACATAATACAGTACTGCAATCTCTTTCAAGATCACAAATCATGGTCCTTTAGAACTCAACATAGACTCCCAAACTACTATCTCTCTGGGTACAGTGGTAAGGGAGGAAATGTTTACTTTGCTTTATTGGCCCCAGGAAACTATATTGCTTAACCAGTAATAGAAATATATTCAGCTGGGATTACTTCAGAGATTCTGCTAATTATTGCAAATAGATGGCTCAGGTAAAGGTAAGAAAAGAAAGGGTGAAAATCAATTTCTACTGACAGCTGTGTTGAGCCTGCATTTACAATACTGATCTGCCTGTATTAAGTGGATAGCAGGTCACTGCAGTCACATACTCAGGTCTGTATAGGAATACAACAGCTTCTGGAAAAACAGAACCTAAGTGCAGAAAATGAAAACCATTCGTCTGTTTCTGTCTTTAGAAGATCATTGTTTCTGCATCCTTTCTCTGTGACAAGTCATGGTGTGTGGTCAGTTTTGATTCTGGCTTTCTACTCTTCAGTTTTAAGAGGGACAGGAAGGATCTGCTCCCTCTAAAGACAGTGATTTCAGGAATGTGAAATGTCAAGCTTGTGTTACATTTCATTCTGAAGGAGAAAGGAAAGATGGCTTCTTCTCAGGTAAATGTATGCATGATTATCAGAAAGGTTGAATGTTCTTACAGAAATACTCCATTATCAGAACTTTCAACCCTTCCCTATGCTCAATCACATTTACAGAGCTATTTTTTTATATGACTGTTTATATGACTTTCAGTATTAAGTCTTCAATATTTATTTTACTGGTGTGCTAAAGACAGTTTTTTTCCTGAATCCAATATAATTTTTTCAATATAACTTTTAGAAATGAAAATATAATCTGAAAGTCATAAAGTTTCTGATAGCAAAGGTGAATATACATGATGGCTATGATGAACGTATAATTGATTTCTACACAGAGGCACTTGGGTCTTTATTTGTCTGTGGATATGGCCCATGTTTCATGAATCTTATATCTGAATACCTATTGCAGTAATTCCCAGTTTTCTACTGTTGCAGCCTTATAATTCAGTTCCTTATGGTGTGTTGAACCCAAGTATAATTTAATTTTTATTGACAACTCATATTTGTAATTTTGCTACTGTACAAGGCCTAATTCAAATATCTCTGCTTTGTGGTTCCTTAGGCAACTACCATCATATCATTTAGGGGATCGTACCATTTGATCCCCAAAGGGGTTACCACTCATAGATTGACAATTGATGGCATATTAAATCTTTGCAGAGATGTCTCATCATTACCTCACTGAGGGGATAACTTATCAGAAATACATACTAGTTATTGATAGCAGACTAAGTTGTATAATTAACCAATCTTACCTTTGGGTGAAGTATAGAACTTGGCCAATGAACACAAGTGGATACTGTTAATTTTAATTTCAGGGTCAATTAACTTTCATGGATGTGGCTATCAAGTTCTCTAAGGAGGAGTGGGAATGTCTGGATTCTTCTCAGAAGGCTTTGTACAGAGATGTCATGTTGGAGAATTACAACAACCTTGTTTCTGTGGGTAAGAATATTTTTCTTCTATATTTTCTACAACACGTTTGGGATGTGTAAACATCCTAGTAGTGTTTTTGTCTGACTTCCATTAGACAGTGTCCAAAATTTTTATAGTTATTGGTTACTTTCTTATTTCTAGCTAATATGCTATGTACCTTTACCTTGATTTTACATTTAACATAATGATCCTTCTGTCTTATATGTTTTTGGAATAAGCGTTCAGCAGTGTTTATATGTGAATCCACGTTGACTCACACAGTCATTTTTTTATTAGGGATGTAATTTAAAAAAGTAATTCAGAAATTTACCATTTATTGAGTTATAAAGACTAAAACATTTTGAAGGATGTAATCATAACAAAAGTCATTCATGCATCATTTATACTTTGTGAGTTTACCTACATGGCAGAATACTGTGTTAGTATTCAACTACATTTAATAGCATATCTGTATGTGCTTTTGAATGTACAGGTGTTGCTGTTTCAAAACCAGAGATGATTACCTGCCTTGAAGCAAACAAAGAACCCTGGATTGTTGATAGAAATGAGACAGAAGGAAGAGCACCAGGTAATCTATAGGGAAGAAACATTTTCTGTGATGATTCTAAATCAGGGAAAAATTTAGTCCTGCTTAGAAAAACTCTTCAATCAAAATTATTTCTAAGAAGTTCTTTTTGGATAATACAGAAATGGAATAGTACACCATGGATCTCATATGATTTTGGACTTATTTGAACAAAACAGAGATCATTTCAAATGGGGCATATTATATATAGTTTAAAAAGTTGTAGAAGACTATTTCATATTCTAATTCAACTCAGTATTTTTTCTTTTTATTCTTTAATCCTTTTTTATAGATCAGTCTTTATTCCCCTACCTGTATGGCTCCCCAACTGCTTTCTATCCCACACCTCTTCACCATCCACCTTCTCCAAGAGGATGTCCCCACTTTGCCATTCCTATCCCACCAGAACTCTCCACTCTCTTGGGCCTCAAGTCTCTAAATGATTAGCTACTTCTTTCTCTTTGCTCAGACCAGGACGTTCTCTGGTGTATACTTGATGGGAGTGTCATATACACTGGTGTATGATACCTAGTTAGTGGCTGAGTGTTGAAGACATCTTGGAGGTTTAGTTTAGTTAAGACTGCTGGTCTTCCCATGGGCCCATCCCCCTACTCAGCTTCCTCCAGCTTTTCTGCAATTCAACAACAGGGGTTTCTGGCTTCAATCTACTGATTGGATGTTAGTATCTGCATCTGACTCTTTCATCTGCTTGTTGGGCCCTTCAGAGGGCAGCCATGCTGGGCTCCTCTTTGCAAGTACACCACAGCATCAGTAAGAATGTCAGGCACCTGGGCCTCTCCTTGAGCTGGATCCCAATTAGTGACTATTGGTGGACCTCCTTTCTCTTATGCTCTGCTCCATTTTTGTCCTGCAGTTCCTTCAGACAGGAAAAAATCTGGGTCAGACCTTGTGACTGTGGGATGGCAACCCTATCCCTCCACTTGATGTCCTGTCCCTCCACTGGATGTGGACTCTAAAATCTACCCACCCCATTTGACCCAAGGTCACTCCCATTAAGTCCTGGGAGTCTATCACCCCCAGATCTCCAGTCCTTTCCAGTCGCTCTCCTCACCTCCTACCTCCTATAGTTGCCTGTTTTCATTTTTCCTTCTGGTCCTTAGGTCTTTAGTTCTCCTCCACCCCAGTACTTGATCATGTTCCCCCTTTCCACTTCCTGCCCTTCTCTCACCCAAGTTGCTCCCTTCCTCTGCCTCCCAGGATTGCTTTTCTTTCCCTTCCAAGTGGTATTGAGGCATCCTTACTTGGGACCTTTGTCTTGTTTTCCTTCCTGTGTTCTCTGGATTGTGTAGTAGGTTTTCTGTATTTTTTAAAATTAATATCCACTTATTTTTGAGTATATTCCAGGCGTGTCCTTTTTGGATCTGAGTTACTTCCCCCAGAATGATATTTTCTATTTGCAAAATTCATGATGTCTTCATTTTTAATACCTGAGTAGTATTCAATTGTGCAAATGAACCAAATTGTCTGTATCCATTCTTCTGTTGAGGGGCATCTAGGTTGTTTTCAGCTTCTAACGATCACAAGTAGAGCCACTTTGAACATGATGAAGTATATGTCCACATAGCATGGTGGGGAATCCCTAAAGTGTATACCCAAGAACTGTATAGCTGGGTATTCAGGTTCTATTTGCAGTTAGCTGAAGAACTCCAGATAGATTTCTAGAATAGCTGTACCAGTCTACAATCTTACCAGCAATGGAAGAGTGTTGATGATTTTTAATTTTCATTTATGATTTTGGTTTCTTTTTTAAAATGAAGTGTCCATAGTTGTTTGGATTCATTTCTGGGACTTCCATTTGACTCCATTGATCTGTTGTTTTGTTTTAATACCAATAGCAGGCAGATTTTATTACTATTGTTCTTTTGTACAGCTTGAAGTCAGAGATGTTGATTCCTTTAAATGTTCTTTTATTTTTTTAGGATTCATTTAACAATCCTGGGTTTTTCTCTTTTTAAAGGAAGTTTAGAATTTTTCTTTCAGAAATTGTATCAGAAATTTGATAGACATTGCATTGAATCTCTAGATTGGTTTTGGTGACAAGTTTTACTATTTAATCATACAATCCATGAACTTGAGAGATCTTTCCATCTTTTAGTATCTTCTTCAGTTTTGTTTTGCAGAGACTTCAACATCATGTTATAACAGGAATTTGCCTTGGTCGATTAGAGTTACAACAACTTATTGTATTTACTTCTGGATATGATGACGGCAGTTATTTCCCTCATTTCTTTCTCAGCGTATTTATCATTTGAATAAAAGTTGGGTACTGAGTTTTTGAGATAACTTTTTAAGTAGCCATTTTATTGAACAAGTTTTTTAGCTTTAGGAGTTCTCTGGTAGAAGTTTGTGGTCATTTGCATATACTGTCATATCATCTGCAAATAGCAATATTTTAAGTTCTTCATTTCAAAATTCTATCTTCTTGGTCTCCTTATATATATATTAGTGCTCTAACTAGAATGTCAAGTATTATATTGAGTAAATAAGGAGAGAGTGGAAAGCCTTACCTTGTCCCTGAGTTTACTGAGATTTCTTTAAGTTTCCCTCTTTTTAATTTGATGATAGATATTTGCTTTTTTGTATTCCCATTTTGGTGTCTAGGCATGGGCCTTGTATCCCTTCATGTGGTCTGTGAGTTGCATCTTGGGTATTGTGAGGTTTTGGGCTAATATAGTGGATACCATGTGTGTTCTTTTGTGATTTGGATACCTTACTTAGGATGGTATTTTCTAGATCCATCTATTTGCCCAAGAATTTCATGAATTCATTGTTTGTAATAGCTGAGTAATACTCCATTGTGTAAATGTACTACATTTTCTTTATCCATTCTTCTATTGAAGAACATCTGGGACTGCCAGGCAGTGGTGGGGCATGCCTTTTTCCATGAGATGCTGGAGGAGACAAGGGAACACTCAGGTAGAGAGAGAGTGCAGAGGGCTCCACGCCCTCTGCAGGGGGCCGCCTTATGTGCTGTGCCACCTAGGGTTTCCTGGAGCAAGCCTTTAATCCCAGCACTTGGGAGGTAGAGTCAGGTGGATTTCTGAGTGGGAGGCCAGCCTGGTCTACAGTCAGTTCCAGGACAGCCAAGGCTATACAGAGAAACCCTGTCTCGAAAAACCAAAAAACCAAAAAACCAAACCAAACAAACCAAACCAAAACAAAATAAACAAACCAGAGTGAAGAACATCTGGGTTCTTTCCAGCTTCAGGCTATTATAAATAAGGCAGCTGTGAACATAATGGAACACGTGTCCTTGTTATATGTTGGAACATATTTTGGGTATATGCCCAGGAGTGGCATAACTGGGTCTTAAGGTAATACTATGTCCAATTTTCTGAGGAACCGTCAGACTGATTTCCAAAGTGGTTGTTCAGGCTTGCAATCCCACCAACAATGGAGGAGTGTTCCTCTTTCTCCACATCCTTGCCAGCATCTGCTATCACCTGAGTTTTTGATTTTATCCATTCTGAGTGGTGTGAAGTAGAATCTCAGGGTTGTTTTGATTTGCATTTCCCTAATGACTATGGATGTTAAACATTTCTTTAGGTGCTTTTTGATTATTCCAGTTTCCTCAGCTGAGAATTTGTTGTTTATTTCTGTTCCCCAGTTTAAATAGGGTTATGTGATTATCTGGAGTTTAATTTTTTGAGTTCTTTGTTTATATTTGATAAGACCCCTCTATCATATGTAGGATTGTAAAGATCTTTTCCCAATTTGTTGGTTGCCATTTTGTCCTATTATCAGTGTCGTTTTCCTTACAGAAGCTTTATAAATTCTATGAGGTCTCTTTTGTCAATTCTTGATCTTAGATAATAAGCCATTGGTATGCTGTTCAGGAACTTTCCCCTGTGTCCATGTGTGGAGACTCTTCCCCACTTTCATTTCTCTTCGTTTTAGTGTATTTTGTTTTATGTTGAGGTCCTTGATCCACTTGGACATGAGCTTTGTACAAAGAGATAAGAATGGATTCCTTTGTATTCCTCTACATGACGACCTCCAGTTGAACCAGCACCACTCTTTGAAAATGCTGTCTTTTTTTCCCCCACTGGATGGTTTTAGCTCCTGTGTAAAAGATGAAGTGACCATATGTGTGTGGGTTCATTTCTAGGTCTTCAATTCTATTCTATTGATCTTCTTGCCTATCTCTGTAACTATACCATGTAGGTTTTTTTTTTTTTTTTTTTTTTTTTTTTTTTTTTTTTTTAATTTTATCACTAGTGCTTCATAGTACAGCTTGAGGTCAGGGATGGTGATTCCTCTAGAAGATATTTTATTGTTGAGCATAGTTTTCACTATCCTAGTTTTTTTGTTATTACAAATGAATTTGAGAATAGAGTAACTCTGTGTAGAATAGAGTTGGAATTTTGATGGGGATTGCATTGAATTTTTGGGTTGCTTTCAGCAAGATGGCCATTTGTACTATATTAAACCTATCAATTCATAAGCATGGGAAATATTTTCATCTTGTGAGATCTTCAATCTCTTTCTTCTTGGACTTTCATAGAATCTTTCAGTTTTCATGAGATCTTTCAGTTGCTTGGTTAGATTCACACCAAGTTATTTTATATTATTTGTGTCTATTGTGAAGGGTGTCATTTCCCTAATTTCTTTCTCAGCCTGCTTATTGTTTGTGTAGAGGAAGGCTACTGATTTGTTTGAGTTGATTTTAAATCCAGCCACTTTGCTGAAGTTGTTTATCAGGTTTAGAAGTTCTCTGGTGGAAGTTTTAGGGTCACTTAAGTACACTATCATATCATCTGCAAATAGTCATATTTTGACTTCTTCCTTTACAATTTGTATGGCTTTAACCTTTTTTTTTTGTCCAATTACTCTGGCTAAGACTTCCAGTACTATATTAAATAGGGCAAGAGTAGGCAGCCTTGTCTAGTCCCTGATCTTAGTGGGATTGCTTCAAGTTTCTCTTTATTTAGTTTGATGTTGGCTACTGGTTTACTGTATATTGCTTTTATTATGTTTAGATATGGGCCTTAACTTCCTGATCTTTCCAGGCCTTTTTTGTTTGTTTGTTTTTTGTTTGTTTTTCTTTTCTTTTTTTTATTGGATATTTTATTTGCATTTCAGGTGCCATCCCCTTTCCCCATCTCCCCTCCCTAGAAAACCCCTATCCCATGCCCCCCTTTTCTTTTATACAATTTTCTTAAAATGTTAATCAAAGGCTTTATAAGTTTGGTAATGCTCAATCAGAAGTGTAACCCAAGACCCAACCTAAATATAAAAACTATTTTTGACTGGTGAAGACACGTGAACATCTGCCTCCATGCCCCCCTCTTTCTCTCTCTTATCACCAAGCTTCTCCTCTCCTTCTTCTTCTCCTCTCCTTACTCCTTCTCTTCCTCTCAGTACTCCTTCCCCCTTAGTTCCTCCTACATATCACCCTTCCTGTTAAAATAAAACTTTTCTCTCAAAATACAATTAGAGCATAATTATGCCAATTTGTACCAGTGAGGTACAAGATAGTCCTAATACCCAGTACATCATTTTGTTGGCTAACCAGAACCTCTGTCATCTCTCCTAACTAAAACACTTAGTTCTGAACCTGTCTTTTTTCTTGCAAGCCTTTTACCTTGGAGGGATGTTGAATTTTGCCAAATGCTTCTCAGCATCTAGTGAGATGATGATTTGGTATTTTTATATTGAGTTTGTTTATACAGTGGTTTCCGTTGATGAATTTCTATGTATTGAACTATCCCTGCATTTCTGACATAAAACCTACTTGATGATGATGGATGATTGTTTTGATGTGTTCTTGTATTTTTTTGGAAGAATTTTATTGAGTTTCTCTATCTATATTGATTGATAGTTTTTCTGGGTATAGTAGCCTATGCTGGCATTTGTGTTCTCTTAGGGTCTGTATGACATCTGTCCAGGATCTTCTGGCTTTTATAGTCTCTGGTGAGAGGTCTGGTGTAATTCTAATATGTCTGTCTTTATAAATTACTTGACCTTTTTATTTTACTGCATTTAATATTCTTTCTTTGTTTTGTGCATTTAGTGTTTTTATTATTATGTGACGGGACAAATTTCCTTTGTGATCTAGTCTATTTGGAGTTCTGTAGGCTTCTTGTATGTTCATGGGCATCTCTTTCTTTAGGTTAGGAAAGTTTTCTCTTATAATTATGTTAAAGAGATTTAATGCCTCTTTAATTTGGGAAACTTTGCTCTCATCTATACTTATGCTTCTTAGGTTTGGTCTTCTCATTTTGTTCTGGATTTCCTGAATGTTTTGGGCTAGGAGCTTTTTGAATTTTGCATTTTGCATTTTCTTTTCCTGTTGTTTCAATGTCTTCTATGGCATCTTCTGCACCTGAGATTTTTGGGGAAAAGATGGCTCACAGGCCAGAGTGTGCAGGTATGGAATACTCTGTTGCATTGTGTGTGTGTGTGTGTGGGGTTGTTCCTGCTTGTCTGCCATGGCTCAGTTGGCTGCAACTGCAGCTCAGCATGGCAGAAGCATGCACAGGAAGTTCGACTGAGTGTGTTCATTGCATGGCATCAGGTGGGCTCTGCATTGTGAGAAGTGGCTGGGGACCCACCTGGTGGGGGGAGTTCTGGTTCAGTGGGCAGTGCAGGGCTCTTGAGTGGGAATCCCCAGGCCCAGAGGTGGCCAGGGACTGATTGGCCTCAATTCTGGTGGTCCCAGGTGCTGTTGGGAGGCCTGGCAGAATGGAGACAAGGAGCACCTGGTCTCATGATTGGCCCTTGGGCTGAGGGAGACAAGGCGGGAAGAGTCAGCTCTGGTGCCCTTCCCCGAGGGAGGTGTTCACTTTTTATAATAGCTTGGCTGGAAGGCTGCTGCTTGTTTGAAGATGTGGGTCCCACAGAGAAGCTCTCTACAATGGCAGGCCCCAATGGCACATGGAAATCCATGGGTTTTCATAAGCTTTATTGTTCATGAAGGGTAGTAGTTGAATCTGGATGTGCACTCCTGTGAAACTCAGGGCAGACCTGAGTCAAATAGGTAGGGAGAAGAGGGGAGGGTGTAGGGAAGAATGCTTAGTTGGCTATGACCTCTGGCCTTCAGGTATCTCATTAGTATGTAAATCTAGGGAAGGGCTATATTGCCCTACATGACTGAAAGGCACAGGTCAATGGAGATCTTAGACCACATGTCAGGAGTCTGGAATCTGGGAACATGGCGACATCTGTGCCATCCCTCACAGGCAATGAACACCTGTTGGGTCTCCTGCTATCTCTAAGCTAGTGCTCAACAAAAATTCAAATCATCCTTTAAAGGTCCCACAGAGATTCTCTCTTCTATCTTTTGTATTTTGTTGGTGATGCTTGCATCTATGCCCCCTAATCTCTTTCCTAGATTTTCTATCTCCAGGGCAGTCTCCCTTTTTGATTTCTTTATTGTTTCTACTTCCATTTTTAGATCTTGAATGATTTTATTCAATTCTGTTAACTTTTTTATTGTGTTTTCCTGTAGTTCTTTAAGAGATTTTTGTGTTTTTTCTTTAAAGGCTTCTTTCTGTTTACCTGTGTTCTCCTGTATTTCTTTAAGAGAATTTTTAAATGTCCTTTTAAAAATCCTCTATCATCATGATAAGAAGTGATTTTAAATCTGAAACCTGCTTTTCCTGTGTGATATGATATCTAGCACTTGCTATGTTAGGTGAACTGGGTTCTGATGATGGCAAGTAACCTGGTTTCTATTGCTTACATTGTTGTTCTTGCCTTTCACCATCTGGTTATCTCTAGTACTCCCTGTACTCACTGTCTCTGACTGAAGCCTGTCTCTCCTTTTTTCTTGGTTGTGTCAGAGCTCCTCAGAGTCCAGCTGTTTCTGTGATCTTATGATCTTGTGTGTCAGAGCTCATGGGAGTCAGGCTGCCTCTGTGATCCTCTAATCATATAATCCTAGGTGTATTGAAGCTCATGGGATTCTAGCTTCCTCTATGATCCTGGGGCTGTTAGAGCTAATCTGAGTCCAGATTTCTCTGGGTGTTGTAGGATTGGTTGCAGAGATAGTGCCTAAGGTCTGTTCAATGTACTGGCTCATATCAGAAGGAATCCATGCCAATGTGTCAGGGTATGGTGTCTTCACAGTAAGAAACCAGCTAGGAGTCAACTGCTCTGATTGGAGTGAATCCTCAACTGCTCTAAGTAAAGCAGATCCGCTGTTATGGGCTACTGTTCTGAGTGCAGATCCTCTAGGATGAGGCTGAATATGGTGTCTTTCTAGGAGTAGTCCACCTATGAGTCTGCCCAAACAGGAAGGACCAGGGGGAGAGGTGGAAGAAGAGTGGTATTTGGGAGGGTGGGGTTTCGGTGGGTGATTGGTTTCTAGTGTGCTGCAGCTGGTCTCTCAGCTGCGCTTCTGGGACTTCACATTGTGGTGGATTATTCTTACCAACTGCTCAGAGTGCAGCAGGTCCTCTGGCATAGGTCTGATTATGGAGTTTTCCTGTGAGCAGATCAGCTATGAGTTTGCTTAAGCAGGCAAGACAAGAGGAAGGGGCTGGGAGGGGAGTGGTATATGGGAATGCAGGGTTTTGGTGGGTGATGGGTCCCTAGTGCACCAACTCTGGTCTCCCAGATGCAGCTCTGGGACTTTGGGTTGAGAGGAAAGGTTCTTATCTACCATCTGAATATAGCAGACCCTCTGGTATGTGTTTGAATATGGTGTCTTCTTGGGAGCAGACCAGCTAAGAGTCTCATCGTCATGGTTTTTTTTTATCCAAAATGAAGTGGTGTTGGAGTTCTTCAGAGGCCTTTTCAAAAGTGTCCAATGTGATCATCATGATTTTTTTATTTCAGTTTATTTAAATAGAGGATTAAGTTAAAGGAGTTTCATATGTTGAATAATCCCTGCATGCCTGTGCTAAAGTCTACTTTATTTTGTTGGATAATATTTTTATAGTGTTTCTGGGTCCTATTTGCAAGCATTGTATTGAGTATTCTTTCATCAATGTTTATAATTAAAAGTAGCCTGGAATTAAGCCTGGTTGTTGAGTCTTCATGTGGTTTAGGTAACAGGATGACTGTGTTCTCAGAGAATGAGTTTGGCAATGTTCTTTCTGTTTTAATTTTGGAATAGTTTGAGATGGATTGGTATTACATTTTATTTAAAAGTTTAGTAGAATTATATGCCAAAACTATCTGGTCATGAGATTTTTATTGTTTTTGTGGTTGTTGTTTTGAGATTTTCATGACTGCCTTATTTTTTAAGGAGTTATAAGGCTTTTTAGATTGCTTTTCCTTTCCTTTTTTTTAAAATAATTTTTTATTAGATATTTTATTTACACATCAGATGCCATCCCCTTTTGTTGTCTAATTGTTCTAACTAGAACATCATATTCAATATAGACTAGATAGAGTGGGAGTGGAGAGCCTTGTCTTGATTTTATTTGGATTGTTGTTTATTTCCATTTAATTTGATATTGACTGTTGGTGTGCAATATACTGCTTTTTTATTAATCATTTTAATAAATTAAATTTTAAATGATATCCTCCTCACTGGTTACATCTCCACAATACCCCATTCCATTCTCTATCTCCCCCTTCCCCTTTTCTTCTATGAGAGTGAGTGTTTCTCCACCGATTGATACCCTTCTGCCTCACTCCTCTATTATCATCCTACTCTGGACATTAAGCTTCCCTCCCCTCCCATAGGTCTCAGATAAGGCCATGGTCTGCTACATCTGTATCTGGAGGCATGGCTCTTTCCATGTATATCCTTTGGTTGGTGTTTTAATCCCTGGGAACTCTGGGTGGTTTAGTTAGTTAATAGGAAGCTTAACCCTCTTCTATTCCTATTATTTGTTGGTTTGTTTTCTGAATATCCTGGATATCTTTTTGTTATTTCTTTTATTATTATTGATTATTATTATTATTATCAAATCATAATTTTTACTTTTTAACACGGGGGTTATAAACACAAAAATGCAGAATGTGGGGAAGGGGATGACACAGGAGCATAGGTGTTCTGGAGGAGTACAGATATCTTTCAGCACATATCCTGGATATTTTTGTTTAGGAACTTTTCTACTTTGGATTTTTCTTTAACTGTTGTATCAATAGCTTCTAAGGCATCTTTTATACCAGAGATTCTCTCTTCCTTCTTTCACATTGTGTTGGTGCTGCTTGCATCTGTATCTCCTGATCTCTTTCCTAAGTTGTCCATCTCCAGGGTTGCATCCATCTGTGTTTTCTTTTATCATTTTTTCTTTCTCATAAGTTTTTATAGGTATTGATTTCTCTCTGGTTATAGCTAACATGTTATATACCTTTATCTTGTTTTTACATTCAAGCTACTGATCAGTAAATCTTATGTTCTTTTTGAATAGGCAGCCACTTGCATTTATATGTGACTGTACTTTGACTCCCATAGTTGTCTTTCTCTTTTTTCCTTGTTTTTAAATTTATTTTTTATTGGATATTTTATTTACATTTCAGATACCATCCCCTTTCCCCATTTCCCCTCCCTAGAAACCCCCTATCCCATTCCCCCATCTCCTTTTTACTTTTATACACTATGTTTAATGTTAACCAATGGCTTTATAAGTTTGGTAATGTTCAATATCAATCAGAAGTGTAACCTAATACCCAATCTAGATATATCAACTATCTTTGACTGGCGGAGACATGTGAATATCTGCCTCCATGTCTGGCCCCCTCTCTCTTTCTCTCTCATCACCTAGCTCCTCCTCTCCTTCTCCTCCTCCTCTCCTTACTCCTCCTCTCTGTACTCCTCCCACCTTAGCTCCTCCTACATATCACCCTTCCTGTTAAAATAAAACTTTTCTCTCAAAATACAGTTAGAGCATAACTATACTAATTTATGTCAGTAAGGTACAAGATAGTCCTAATACCCAGTCCATCATTTTGTTGACTAACCAGAACCTCTGTCATCTCTTCTAAATAAAAGACTTAGTTCTGAGCCTGACTTTTTTTTCTTGGCTTTAGAATGAATGTCAGCTTAAAACCACTCATTCACATCTTTTCTCTCAAAGTAAATAACAAGGATTGGCTATGAGACTATAAGTTTTCAACCCCATCAGAAATCCAGAATGACTGAGTTAACTGAGATTATGGGAAGCACAAAGCATAGCTTCTAAAACACAGCCAATTTGTAGAGACCTCTGAACACCTGGACACTCCCTCTACTACAGAACGTTGGAGCATCTGATCTTCAGCCTTCTGGCCCAGGATCATCTGACAGACTTAGTGATGCAGAATTATTAAGGGCTGATTACTCTGTCTAGGCAGATATAATCAGTTGACTATTCTGCAAGTGTGTCCTTTTCTGGACAGTAATTTGTTTGTAGATGAAAAGAGGCAATTCTTGCCTAGTGGCTGTCTCTCCACAATTGGAATAACTCCAAAGATGCTCAATTTATTCTTGGAATCCAAGACAGGAAGCTGTCAGGAGCAGACAGGTCTCTAATCAAAATGAACATTAATACAGAAATGTTTATAACGTCAATTCTGTGGATTTCTGATGTTTTGAAAACCAACTATCCATGTAAGGCTATCTGGGCTATTGTCTGTTAACTCCTCTCAGCTATTTCTAAAGAAAATATAGAAAACACCCTAACAATAAACTCAAAGCCATGAATTTGCTATAGGCCCTTAACTCACAGGCTAACCATCTTAAATAAGTTAAAAAAGTTAAAGAAGGACTAGGTCTAACCCTTGTATTCCTAAATGTGTTACAAACTCAATTCCTATGATAGTAACAATATTCATCTCACTTTTGTATTTATAAGAAGCTCGTACCAATAAAAACCTTAAATTTGAAATCAAAGTAAATTTTGTACCATTTAAGAAATTATAACTTCATCTTAATAACAATTATATATATATATTTCTACCAGTAAATTATGGCTATGCAATAAATCCTAGCTAATCCTCCTTGTTCCACCAAAACCACTACTTTTCCCTAGAAAGACAGACCAATATTAACCACCTCAGTCTCCAAGCCTAGGGAATAGGAGCACCGACTCTTCAAAACCTCTTCATGCTGATTATGGGTGTTGAGATATTAGAAGAGGGGTTGGGGGAAGAATAAATTGATAAGCCTCTGACACTGTGTCTTCACTGAATCCGGCTGGAATTCCAGGACACCAGAGGTTTGGGCAGATGTGCTCAGCTTGCCTGATGAGTAGATACACCAAGGCTATGTATTCTGCATATACAATTCTCAAAACAAATTTTAGTATCAAGATAATTGTTTGTTTGAATTCTGGAATCTAGTCTTCTGGCTGCCTGCCTCTATCATGTCTAATCCATATAATTCTGGCCATTTCTATGAAGGTGTACTTCCACCATCCTCTCATTTTCGCCTCCCTGTTCTCAAATTCCTCAACACTTGGGAATCCAATCTTTCAGGCACCAAGGCCCTCCACTTCCACTGTTGCCTAATCCTTTATCCCCCTCAAATTACTATGAGGGTGTGCTTCCACCATCCTCTCATTCCTGCCTCCCTGCTCTTGAAATTCCCCAACACTTGGGAATCCACACTTTCAGGCACCAAGGCCCTTTACTTCCACTGATGCCTAACCCCTTACCCCATCTTTCCTCCAATTACTATGAGGGTGTGCTTTCACCATCCCCTCATTCCCACCTCCCTGCTCTTGAAATTCCCCAATACTAGGGAATCCAAACTTTAAGTTACCAAGGCTGTCCACTTCCACTGATGCCTGGCAAGGCCACCCTCAACTACCTATACAGGTGGAGCCATGAGTCCCTCCTTTTGTGTTCTCAGGCTGGAGATTTTAGAAGGGCTACTCCAGCTTGTTTCTTAGGACCATTTGCTTGAAAAATTGTTTTCCAGCCTTTTACTCTAAGGTAGAGTCTGTCTTTGTACTGAGGTGGGATTCCTGTATGCAGTAAAATTCTGGGTCCCGTTTATGCATCCAGTCCATCAGCCTATGTCTTTTAATTTGGGAATTGAGTCCACTGATATTAAGAGATATCAAGGAACAGTGATTGTTGTCTCCTGTTATTTCTGTTATTAGAGGTGAAGTTATCTTTGTGTGGCTATCTTCTTTTGGATTTGTTGGAAGAGGGTTACTTTCTTGCTCTTTCTAGGGTGTAATTTCCCTCCTTGTATTGGAGCTTTCCTGCTCTTTCTATCTCTATGAAGAATTGATTTGGAATTTTGATGGGTATTGCATTGAATCTGTAGATTGCTTTTGGCAGGATAGCCATTTTTACTAAGTTAATCCTGCCAATCCAGGAGCATGGGAGATCTTTCCATCTTCTGAGATCTTCTTCAATTTCTTTCTTCAGAGACTTGGAAGTTCTTGTCATACAGATCTTTCACTTGCTTGGTTAGATTCACTCCAAGATATTTTATTTTATTTGTGGCTATTGTGAAGGGTGTCATTTCCCTAATTTCTTTCTCAGCCTGTTTATCCTTTGAGTATAGGAAGGCTACTGATTTGTTTGAGTTTATTTTATATCCAGCCACATTGCTAAAGTTGTTTATCAGGTTTAGAAGTTCTCTGGTGGAAGTTTTAGGGTCACTTAAGTATACTATCATATCATCTGCAAATAGTGAAATTTTGACTTCTTCCTTTCCTATCTGTATCCCTTTGACTTCCTTTTGTTGTCTAATTGCTCTAGCTAGGACTTCCAGTACTATATTGAATAGGTAGGGTGAGAGTGGGCAGCCTTGCCTAGTCCCTGATCTTAGTGGGATTGCTTCAAGTTTCTCTCCATTTAGTTTGATGTTGGCTACTGGGTTTCTGTATATTGCTTTTACTATGTGTAGGTATGGGCCTTGAATTCCTGATCTTTCCAAGACTTTTAACCTGAAGGGATGTTGAATTTTGTCAAATGCTTTCTCAGTGTTTAGTGAGATGACCATGTGGTTTTTTTCTTGGAGTTTATTTATGTAGTGGATTACATTGATGGATTTCCAAATATTGAACCATCCCTGCATTCCTGGGATAAAGCCTACTTGATCTTGATGGATAATTGTTTTGCTGTGTTGTTGGATTCAGTTTGCGAGAATTTTATTATTTTTGCATCAATATTCATAAGAGAGATTGGTCTGTAGTTCTCTTTCTTTGTTGGGTCTTTCTGTGGTTTAGGTATGAGTGTAATGTTAGCTTCATAGAACAAATTGGGTAGTGTTCCTTCTGTTTCTATTCGATGGAATAGCTTGAAGAAGATTGGTATTAGGTCTTCCTTGAAGGTCTGGAAGAATTCTGCACTAAAACCATCTGGCTCCAGACATTTTTTGGTGGGAAGATTTTTAATGACTGTGTCTATTTCTTTAGGCGTTATGCGACTGTTTAGATGGTTTATCTGTCTGGAGCAGACAGGCCTCTAATGAAAACGAACATTAATACAGAAATGGTTGTCATGTTAATTCTAAGGATTTCTTATGTTTTGAAAACCAACTATCCATGTAAGGTAATCTGGACTGTTGCCTGTTAACTCCACACAGCTATTTCTAAATAAAACATAGAGTACACCCTTATAATAAACTCCAAGCCATGAATTTGCTATAGTCCCTTAACTTACAGGCTGACCTTCTCAAATCAGTTAAAAAAAGTTAAAGAAGGACTGGGTCTAAGCTTTGTGTTCCTAAATGTGTTATACTGGTACAATGCCTATGACCTCGTTTAACTTTGGTACCTGGTATCTGTCTAGAAAATTGTCCATTTCATCCAGATTTTCCAATTTTGTTGAGTATAGGCCTTTGTAGTAGGATCTGATGATTTTTTTAATTTCCTATGTTTCTGTTGTTATGTCTCCCTTTTCATTTCTGATTTTATTAATTTGAATGCTGTCTCTGCGCCCTTTGGTTAGTCTGGCTAAGGGTTTGTCTATCTTGTTGATTTTCCCAAAGAACCATCTCCTGGTTTTGTTGATATTTTGTATAGTTCTTTTTGTTTCAACTTGGTTGATTTCAGCCCTGAGTTTGATTATTTCCTGTCGTCTACTCCTCTTGGGTATATTAGCTTCTTTTTGTTCTAATGCTTTCAGGTATGCTGTCAATTTATTAATGTACGTTCTTTCCATTTTCTTTTTGTGGGCACTTAGAGCTATGATTTTTCCTCTTAGTACTGCTTTCATGGAGTCCCACAAATTTTGATATGATGTGTCCTCATTTTCATTTAAATCTAAAAAGTCTTTAATTTCTTTCTTTATTTCTTCCTTGACCAAGTTATCATTGAGTAGAGCATTGTTCAGTTTCCAAGTGTATGTGAGCTTTCTGTTGTTTTTGTCCATGTCAAAGACAAGTCTTAGTCCATGGTGGTCTGATAAGGTACTAGGGATTATTTCAATCTTTTTGTATCTGTTGAGGCCTGTTTTGTGACCAATTATATGGTCTATTTTGGAGAAGGTACCATGAGGTGCTGAGAAGAAGGTATATTCTTTTGTTTTAGGATGAAATGTTCTATAGATGTCAGTTAAGTCCAATTGGTTCATAACTTCTGTTAGTTTCATTGTGTCTCAGTTTAGTTTCTGTTTCCATGATCTGTCCATAGCTGAGAGTGGGGTGTTGAAATCTCCGACTATTATTGTGTAGGGTGCAATGTGTGCTTTAAGCTTTAGTAAAGTTTCTTTTATGTATGTGGGTGCCTTTGCATTTGGGGCATAGATGTTGAGAATTGTGGGGAAGAAATCTCGCGGGCGTGGGAGGGAGTCCGATGGTGGGGTCTTGGTGGTGGTCTGGCATGAGGGTCCGGGGCGGGCTTCCCACGATGCCAGCGGAGGGTCCCACATTCAAGCAGCCTTGCCTACACTGACAGAATGTCTCTGTGAGCTAGTCTAGAAAGGCTGTGGGCAACTCATCTGATCTCTGTTTAACCCCATGTGCCTTGATCAAAGTTAGTGGGGTCTCATGTAGCTCTCTCTTAAGACCTGTCAATTTGTTCTGCCATGGGCCTTCAGGTGTCCCTTACCTTCTGTCACATGAAGGTCTCAGTCACATCTGGTCAGAAGTAAACTGCTGTAGACCACCACCTGATCAATTGGTGGGGTCCCCATGTCTGAAGGAACATTTCTTTTTCTAGTATCTTCTCCTGCTCTTTCGTCTTGAAGAGCAATCCTGAAAATCAGAACCTATAAAGTCCTGGGGAAGAAAGGCTTTTATCTTATTCATTGCTTTGGCTACCTGTAAAAGCAGTAGATAGTCTTCTAGAACTCTGTACAGACTGATGTATTTGGGAGGCTGCATGACTGTTGTTTACATCACACTAGAGAACACAACCTAGTTCAGTCTGCAAACAGTACCTTGTCTACGGGTGTAATGTGAGCTCACCTCTGAAGCTCTAAGAAAGAAACCAAATCAGAATGAATAGCATTATCTACAGCATTTCACAGCAAAGACTATTAAAATGTTGAAGGCTCATACAGTATTAACAATTTTTAGAAGGCAACTTGAGTTACATTTGACACTTATTTGAATTTAACTTTTGGCAAAATACAAACTTTGGTCATAGTTCTATAAAAACCTTTAAAAGAGTTATTTCTGATTAGAATATTATTTTAGAAGTGATACACAACAAGAACAAGAAAGTAAACATTTTTATATCTAACATAAGAGCACAAGTCTTCACCACGTCTTCAATTTTATCTTGTCTGAACTCTCAACTTTGAACCAAATCTTGATGAAAGTCTAATATAAATAATGAAATTGTCTCAGACAGCAATGGCTAGAAAGTCTATTAAAACAGAGGCATATATATATATATTTCCTTTCTGACTCAGGACAGCCTGTAATTTTTTAGGTGTAATTTAAGAAAAAAGTATTCCTTTATTTATTAAACTGGGAAAACCACTATCAACTTTCTTATTACAGAAGCCAAAAAAACTGCTGGCCCCCTTCTAAGATCCACTCCTGAAAACACTAAATTCTTTCAAGGTTCTTTCTGTTGATGCCCTTCTCCTGGGCACAGAGCAGGGCAAATTATCAGTTTTTCTTGTGTAAATTGAGACTGTCTCTCAAGTAAGTTTTAAACTAAATTAAGAAGCTTGTACCAATGAAGGTGGTAAATGTTGGGCTGTCTTTCTAGGGAAAAGTAGTGGTTTTGTGGGAATAGGGAGGATTAGCTAGGATTTATTGCATAGCCATAACCTATTAGTAGAAATCTGTACAATTATTATCAAGATGAAGATATAATTTCTTAAATGGCACCAATTTACTTTGATTACAAATTTTAAGGTTTTCATTGGTACGAGCTTCTTATTGATACAAAAGTGAGATGAATATTGTTACTCTCATAGGCATTGTACCAGTATAACACATTTAGGAATACAAGGCTTAGACCCAGTCCTTCTTTAACTTTTTTAACTGATTTGAGATGGTTAGCCTGTGAGTTAAGGAATTATAGCAAATTCATGGCTTTGAGTTTATTGTTAGGGTGTTTTCTATGTTTTATTTAGAAATAGCTGAGTGGAGTTAACAGGCAATAGTCCAGATTACCTTACATGGATAGTTGGTTTTCAAAACATCAGAAATTGATGTGACAAACATTTTTGTATTAATGTTTATTTTGATTAGAGACCTGTCTGTTCCTGACAGCTTCCTATATTGAATTCAAAGAAGAAATTGAGCATCTTTGTAGTTGTAGTGAGACAGCCACTCGACAAGAATTGCTTCTTCCCATCTACAGACAAATTACTGTCCAGAAAAGGACACACTTGCAGAATAGTCAACTGCCTAGACAGAGTAATCAGCCCTTAATAAATCTGCAGCACTAAGGTCTGTCAGATGATCCTGGGCCAGAAGGCTGAAGAACAGATGCTCCAACGTTTTGTAATAGAGGGAGTGTCCAGGTGTTCAGAGGTCTCTATAAATTGGCTAGGTTTTAGAAGCTATGCTTTGTGCTTCCCACAATTATAGTTAACTCAGTCATTCTGGATTTCTGATGGGGTGGAAAACTTATAGCCTCATAGCCAATCCTGGCTATTTACCTTGAGAGAAAAGATGTGAGTGGATGGTTTTCAGCTGACATTCATCCTAAAGCCAAGGAAAAAGCCAGGTTCAGAACTAAGTGTTTTAGTTAGGATAGATGACAGAGGTTATGGTTAGTCAACAAAATGATGGACTGGGTATTAGGACTATCTTGTACCTCACTGGTACAAATTGGCATAATTATGCTCTAATTGTATTTTGAGAGAAAAGTTTCATTTTAACAGGAGGGTGATATGTAGGAGGAGCTAAGTTGGGAGGAGTACTGAGAGGAAGAGAAGGAGTAAGAAGAGGAGGAGAAGAGGAGAGGAGAAGCTAGGTGATGAAAGAGAGAAAGAAGGGGGAGACAGGGAGGCAGATGTTCATGTATCTCCACCAGTCAAAAATAGTTGATATATCTAGGTTGGGTAGTGGGTTACACCTCTGGTTGAGCAATACCAAACTTATAAAGCCTTTGATTAACATTTAAAAAAATGTATAAGTGCAAAAAGGAAAAGGGGGCATGGGATAGGGGTTTTCTAAGGGGGGTGATGAGGAAAGGGGATGGCATCTGAAGTGTAAATAAAATATCCAATAAAAATATGAAAAAAAAAACTAAATTAAGTAAGCAGTTTTAACCAGTTTTTTAAAAATAAATAATTATAACTCTCAGGTGAATAATTTTTCTGGGGCTGTTTTGTCCAGCTTGGCTCAGGGAAGATGTCTCTCTCTTCCATTAGGTTTTTAATCACCTGGGCCCTATCTTTTGTCATAGGTGGCTGGTGGAAAACTGCCTGGTTGTTGTGGGCAGGCTAACCTAACTGCGGTGCCCCTTGTCAAAGGACTTGCCCACCTCTCTGCTCTATAGCAACACTCACTTGTGGCTCTATCTCCTCTTCTGCTGGTGGTCATGTTATCTCTTTTTAACTCAGGATGTTTTACACAGTAGTTTCAGTCCAAAGAAAAACAAGAACAAAAAATCATCAGTCAGAGTCTAAGAACATATAGAACAGACAACACAGACAGCTCACCCCTGCCATGGGCCACACAGAGACTAAATTTTATAGTCAGGACATAGAACGACTGTCAGAAAACCATCTGTCTTAGTCACACTGTCAGAGCTGCCATCTTGGATGTAGTGGGCAGAGCCGCATGGCCTGCTGGGAAATCTAGTTCCCAGTCTGGCTGCCATCTTGTATGTAGTCTAACAGTGATGGAAGAAACACAGAAACAATTTAAAGACACAGGACTCTATTATAGTTAAACACACTCATCAGTGTCTGGAGTTAACAGCCAGCCAAATGCCAGTTCCGATGGGGTAGGTCCTCATACCTTCCCCTGTAGTAGGAGAACCCTGTCTCCTTCGTTCAGAAAATGGGCAGTCAGGATTGCATCCTGATGGCCCCCCCCCCACCCCCCCCCCCCCCCCCCCCCCCCGGTTTTACCCATGCGATGTCTCCCATGGTGCAGCCTGAGGGCCTCAAGCACATCTGCCTATGCAAGCCACCGGATTCTCACGAATCACAGCAGCAGCTGCCAGAAACCAGAAACCAGAATCCAGAAAACAAAATCAGCAGTACTGCACTCAGACAACAAGACACAGATTCAGCAGCTGCACACTCAGACACCAAGACACACACACACACACAGACATAAACCTACCTCCAAGGGGTCTTCGGGAGTCCTGGGTGGTCGCACAAATCCTGGATGAGTTTTTCCAGGTTAGGGAACCAAAATGAAAGGACTCAAAGGGGGATTCTCACTCAAGTCTCAGGACAGTGCCCACCCCCCCTCCATAAAAAAAAAAGCTCATGAGAGACCAGCTTGCTGTAAACACATGAGGCAGTGCAATATCAGAGCTCGGGGCCAGCCCATATCTTCATATATCACATAGGAGACAGAGGGACTGACCTATTCTGTACTTTTAAGGTACTTTCCACTTATTAGTGGACACCATGCATTTTATTTGGGGTGTATTTTACCTCATTCATGATGATATTTGCTTGCTCCATCCATTTGCCTGCAAAATTCATGGTGTCCTTCTTAGTAGCTGGGTCCTTCAGCTTGTTTTGGGGACCCTTTGTTTAGAAATATTTTTCAAATCTTTTTTTTTTTAGTCCATTTTTCCAATGTCATCTTGGTGTTTGTGGTTGAGGTGTGTTTCTTTTATGCAGCAAAATCTTGCATCCAGTATGCATATCTGTGTATTTTTACTGGGGAATATTGTCTATTGATTTTGAGAGACAATAGTTATCAATGATTGTTAGTTCTTGCTACTTTTTTTGTAGGTGTTATTATGTGCATATGAATATATTTTGGGGGGATTTTTTTAAGTGATTTTTTTGGTGCATGTTTTCTTGGGTGTTTTTTATCCTACTGTGTTGAAGTTTTGCTTCTATTACACTCTGTAGGCCTGGATTGGTAGAAAGATAGTGCTCACTTTCTCTTTTATCACAGAATACCTTGATTTCTCCATCTATGGTGATTGAGAGTTTTCCTGGGTAATGTAGCCTCAGTTGTCATCTTTGGTTTTTCACAATTTGCAAGACAACTCATCAGGATCTTTTGTCTTCTAGAGTTTTTGTGATAAGTTTAGTGTTTTTCTGACACGTCTGACTTTATGTTACTTCACCTTTTTTCTTATACCTTTTAAATATTATTTTTTTTGTTCTGTAAGTTTAGTGTTTTTATTTTTATGTGTCAGGGGATTTTCTTTAATGGTTCAATCTCTTTGGTGTTCCAAAGGCTTCTTTAACATTTATGGCCATCTGTTTCTTCTGGTTAGGCAAGTTTCATCTATGATTTTGTTCAAGGTGTTTTCTGGTTCTTTGAACTGAGGTTCTTCTTATACTTTCTTTTTCTTTTTCGTTTTTTTTTTTTTTTTTTTTTTTTGTCTTTTGAGACAGGGTTTCTCTGTGTAGTCCCAGCTGCCCTGGAACTCACTCTGTAGACCAGGCTGGCCTTGAACTCAGAAATCCACCTGCCTCTGCCTCCCAAGTGCTGGGATTAAAGGCCTGCGCCACCACCGCCCAGCTCTTCTTATACTTTCATTCCTATAAATCTTAAGTTTGGTCTTTTCCTTGTGTCCCAAATTTTCCAAATGTTTTTTGTTAGTAACATTTTATCCCTTGTGTTTTTGTTGTTCCATCTGTCAAGATCTTCATTGGTATGTTCTACACATGAGATTCTCTCTTCCATCCCTTGTATCTGTTGGTTATGCTTATATAAGTAGTTCCTGACAACTTTCCTATGTTGTTCATCTCCAGGGCTGCCTCTGTTTGTGACTTCTTTATCGTTTCATTTCAATTTTAGGTTTTTGACAGATTCTTCTTTCAATTCTTTCATATGTTTGATTGTATTTTCCTGTTTTTCTTTAAAGAATTTATTTGTTTCCTCTTTAAGGGCTTCTACCTGTTTGCATGTGTTTTCCTGTATTTCTTTAAGGAGGTATGTATATCTTCTTTAATATGGCTATAATCTTCCTAAGATGGGATTTTAGGTTATAATCTTGATCTTTGTGTGTGTTCAGATATCTGGGCCTTGCTTTGGTATGAGAACTGAGTTCTGGTGATGTCAAATTAAAAAATGTTCTTGTGCTTGACTTTTGCCACCTGGTATCTGTCTGGTTAAACTGTCCTGGGTGTCTTGGACTGGAACAGACTCCATGGATGCAGGTAGAGATATATCTCCTGGTTAGAACAGGTCATTTGGGAGAGAGGACGTGCATTTGTTGGTTAGGGCAGGCTTTCTCTGTCTCAGATTAGAGCTGGATTAGAGCGGTTGTGTCCCTGTGTCCCAGTGTCCTTGTGTCCCTGGTTCAGGCAGACCTCCTTGGAGACCTGCTGGCTTTGTGGTCTTGGGGAAGGGAAGTCAACCTCTCTTCCTGATTATGGCAGATGTACAGTGATACAGCTAGGCTGTGTGATTGGATATGGAGCTGGCATCCTCATCTGACACAAATACATTTGGAGTTGCAGACTGGCAGGAGGAAACATCACTTTCTTTAATTAGGAAAGTTTTCCTGTATGATTTCATTGAAAATGTTATCTGTGCCTTGGAGCTTGGACTCTTCACAATTTTCTTTTTGTTTTCTATTGTCTTTCGTTATTTATTTATTTATTTATTTATTTATTTATTTATTTATTTCATCTTATTATTATTATTTTTTATTTACATTTTATTTACATTTCCAATGTCATCCCCTTTCCCCATTTCTCTTCCCTAGAAAACCTCTATCCCATGCCCCTTTTTCCTTCTTGCTTTTAAACAATTTTAAAAAAATGTTAATCAAAGGTTTAATAAGTTTGGAAATGCTCGATCAGAAGTGTAACCCAATACCCAACCTAGATTATTTAACCTATCTTTGACTGTTGGAGATCCGTGAACATTTGCCTCCATGCCCCTCTCTCTTACTCTCACTTTCTCTCTCTCATCACCTAGCTTCTCCTCTCCTTCATCCCCTCCTCTCCTTACTCCATCTCTTCCACTCGGAACTTGTTCTCCCTTAGCTCCTCCTACATATCACCCTTCCTGTTAAAATAAAACTTTTTTCTCAAAATACAATTAGAGCATACTTATTCCTAATTGTACCAGTGAGGTACAAGATAGTCCTAATACCCAGTCCATCATTTTGTTGACTAACCAGAACCTCTGTTATCTCTCCTAACTAACACACTTAGTTCTGAACCTGGCTTTTTTCTTGGCTTTATAATGAATGTCAGCTGAAAACCATCCACTCAGATTTTTTCTCTCAAAGTAAATAGCCAGGATTGGCTATGAGACTATAGGTCTTCACCCCATCAGAAATCCAGAATTACTGAGTTAACTGAAATTATGGGAAGCACTAAGCATAGCTTCTAAAACTTAGCCAATTTATAGAGACTGCTGAACACCTGGAAAGCCCCTATACTACCGAACGTTGGAGCATCAAATCTTCAGCCTTCTGGCCCAGAATCATCTGACAGACCTTAGTGATGCAGATTTATTAAGGGCTGATTACTCTGTCTAGGCAGATATAATCAGTTGACTATTCTGCAAGTGTGTCCTTTTCTGGACAGTAATTTGTCTGTAGATGGAAAGAAGCAATTCTTGCCTAGTGGCTGTCACCGCACAACTGGCTTAACTTCAAGGATGCTCAATTTCTTCTTAGAATCCAAGACAGGAAGCTCTCAGGAGCAGACAGGTGTCTAATCAAAATGAACATTAATATAGAAATATTTGTAGCATCAATTCTATGGACTTCTGATGTTTTGAAAACCAACTATCCATGTAAGGTAATCTGGATTGTTGTCTGTTAACTTGTCTCAGCTATTTCTAAACAAAATATGGAAAACACCCTAACATTAAACTCAAAGCCATGAATATGTTATAGTCTCTCAACTCATAGGCTAACTGTCCCAAATCAGTTAAAAAGTTAAAGAAGGACTGTGTCTAAGCCTTGTATTCCTAAATGTGTTATACAGGCACAATGCCCATGAGAGTAACAACATTCATCTCACTTTTATATCAATAAGAAGCTTGTACCAATGAAAACCATAAATTTGAAATCAAAGTAAATTTTGTACCATTTAAGAAATTATAGCTTCATCTTGATATTAAGTGTACAGATTTCTACCAATAGGTTATGGCTATGTATTAAGTCCTAGCTAGTCCTCCCTGTTCCAACAAAACCATTACTTTTCCATATAAAGACAGACCAATATTAACCACCTTAGTCCTCAAGCCCAGGGAATAGGGGCGCTGACTCTTCTTTAACTGTTGGGAGCCGACTTTTAGCAGAAAGAGGCTATCAGCTTTGCAGCCATCTTGAGCCATATACCCTGAAGTGAGACTCATATTACAATAGCCTACAACAGCTGAGCACACTCTGATAATCTTGATTTAGATACCTTGGGTGTGTGAGATTAAAGGTGTGTGAGATTAAAGGTGTGTAATTTAAGAGTGTGACTTAGAGATTTAGATACAAGACCTAAGGGTATGATTAAAGGTGTGACTTAGAGGCATAGCTTAGAAGTGAGACATATAAAGGCGAGAGGCAGACAGAAGAGATGAGAGAATCAGACACTTTAGAGAGTACAACATAGAGAGAACTATTTGGAGTAACAGAGGTTCAGACACTAGGAGTAGGAATAGACATTAGACACTCGGAAGAGAACAACAAGGAGTACCACTAGGAATTAGGAACTAGGAACTCAAGACTTGGGACTTGGACTAGGAAGAGAGACTGAAGAATAAACAGGATTGAAACACTGTCTGATCTCCATTCTTCGAGTCTGTCCTCACTCTCTCTCTTGCTGAACCCCGACCCTTGGACTGGAGTGGCAGCTTGGGCCGGGATACAGTGGCCGCCAAGCGTGGAGTGGAGAGGGCTGCAACATTTTTGGCTGCCCAAAGTGGGGCAGCTTGGGCCTCAACATTTTTTGGCATCCGAACGTGGGACTAGTGTGGTCCCCAACATTTAACTTCTTCAAGCTGATTACAGGTGTTGAGATATTAGAAGAGGGGTGGGGGTGGGGAGTAAATTGATAAGCCTCTGACACTGTGTCTTCACTGAATCCAGATGGAATTCCAGGACATCAAAGGTTTGGGCAAGTCTGCTCAGCATGCTTGATGAGAAGATACACCAAGGCTGTGTATTCTGCCTTTTTTTTTTTGTGTATACAATTCTCAGAACAAGCTTTAGTATCAAGAAAAAAAATTTTTTTTCCTAGAGGGCTGACATTTTTAAAAAAGATGTTGGTTCTAACAACTTTTCTTTTCTTTTTTTTTTTTTTTTGTTTTTTTCCCTTTTCAAAATTGGTTGTAATATTTACATTTCAAATTTTATCCCCTTATCCCATTCCCCCCACCACCCAGGAACCCCTTATCCCATCCCTGCTTCCTTGTGCTTCTTTGAGGGTGTGATTTTCCAGTTTCTATGATGCTGTTTCCATTAACATAAACTGCCTCCTAAATTTCTAAATCCTTCCCTTTGTGTTATGATATCTCCTATTTTTCCTTTTTTTCTTTATTTTTTCCCTTTTTAAAATCTCTTTTATTTTATTTTTAAATTGGGTACTATATTTACCTTTCAGTTTTATCCCCTTACCCCACTTCATCCCACCACCCAAAAACCTCCTATCCCATCCCCCCTCCTCATGCTTCTATGAGGCAGTGCCCACACCTACCCCACCCACCCTAATATTCCCCCCCCCCCCACTCTGTGTTCGCTTTTTATGGGACCAAGAAACTCCTCTCCCACCTATGCCCGACAAGGCCATCCTCTCCTACATACACTGCTGGAGTCACGGGTCCCTCCCTATGTGCTCCCAGGCTGGTGGTTTAGACCCAGGGGGGCTCTGGTTGTTTTGTATTGTTGCTTTCCTCCTGGAATCACAAACTCTTTCTGCTCCTTCAGTCTTCTCTCTACGTTCTCCATTGGGAACCCCCTGATCATATTAGTGGTTAACTGTGAGCATTGTCCTCTGAATGTGTTAGTCTTTGGCAGACCTCCAAGGAGACAGCTATATCATGTTCCTGACAGCATGCACTTCCAGCCATCCACATCAGTGTCTAGCTTAGGTGACTGTACATGGGATGAATACCCAGGTGGAATGGTCTCCTGATGGCCCCTCCTTCAGTTTCTGTCCCATGTTTTGTTTCCCTGTTTGCTCCCTTGAGCATTTTTGTTTCTCGTTCTAAGTAAAACTGAGGCATCCCCTCTTGGTCTTCCTTCTTCATGAGCTTCATGTGGTCTGTGGGTTGAGTCTTCACTATTCCAAGCTTTTGGTCTAACATTCGATTAACAGTGAGTATATACCATGTGTGTTCTTTTGTGATTGGGTTAACTCACTCAGGATGATAATTTCTAGTTTCATTAATTTGTTTGAGTTGATTTTATATCCAGCCACTTTACTGAAGTGGTTTTGGCCAAAGTTTTATGGTCACTTAAGTATACTATCATATCATCTGCAAATAGTGAAATTTTGACTTCTTCCTTTCCTATTTATATCCCTTTGACTTTCTTTTGTTGTCTAATCGCTCTAGCTAGGACTTCCAGTGCTATATTGAAAAGGTAGGGTGAGAGTGGGCAGCTTTGTCTAGTCCCTGATCTTAGTGGGATTGCTTCAAGTTTCTCTCCATTTAGTTTGATGTTGGCTACTAGCTTGCTGTATATTGCTTTTACTATGTGTAGGTATGGGCCTTGAATTCCTAATCTTTCCAAGACTTTTAACATGAAGGGATGTTGAATTTTGTCAAATGCTTTCTCAGGGTCTAGTGAGATGATCATGTGTTTTTTTTCTTTGAGTTTATTTATGTAGTGGATTACATTGATGGATTTCCAAATATTGAACCATCCCTGCATTCCTGGGATAAAGCCTACTTGATCATGATGGATGATTGCTTTGATATGTTCTTAGATTCAGTTTGCAAGAATTTTATTGAGTATTTTTGTATCAATATTCATAAGAGAGATTGGTCTGTAGTTCTCTTTCTTTGTTGGGGCTTTGTGAAGCTTAGGTATGAGTGTAATTGTAGCTTCATAGAACAAATTGGGTATTGTTCCTTCTGTTTCTATTCTGTGGAATAGTTTGAAGAGAATTGATATTAGGTCTTCCTGGAAGGTCTGATAGAATTCTGCACTGAAACCATCTGGCCCCTGACTTTTTTTGGTGGGGAGATTTTTAATGACTGTTTCTAATTCTTTAGGGGTTACGCTACTGTTTAGATGGTGTATCCACTCCTCATTTAACTTTGGTACCTGGTATCTATCTAGAAAATTGTCCATTTCCTCCAGATTTTCCAATTTTGTTGAGTATAGGCCTTTGTAGTAGGATCTGAAGATTCTTTTAATTTCCTCTGTTTCTGTTGTTATGTCTCCCTTTTCAGTTCTGATTTTATTAATTTGAGTACTGTCTCTGTGCCCTTTGGTTAGTCTGGCTAAGGGTTTGTCTATCTTGTTGATTTTCTCAAAGAACCATCTCCTGGTTTTGTTGATATTTTGTATAGTTCTTTTTGTTTCAACTTGGTTGATTTCAGCCCTGAGTTTGATTATTTCCTGCCATCTACTCCTCTTGGGTATATTAGCTTCTTTTTGTTCTAAGGCTTTCAGGTGTACTGTCAATTTATTAATGTATTTTCTTTCCATTTTATTTTTGTGGGCAGTTAGAGCTATGAGTTTTCCTGTTAGTACTGCTTTCATGGAGTCCCACAAGTTTTGATATGATGTGTCCTCATTTTCATTTAACTCTAAAAAGTCTTTAATTTCTTTCTTTATTTCTTCCTTGACCAAGTTATCATTGAGTAGAGCATTGTTCAGTTCCACGTGTATGTGGGCTTCCCGTTGTTTTTGTCCAAGTCAAAGATGAGACTCAGCCCATGGTGTTCTGATAGGGTACAAGGGATTATTTAAATCTTTTGGTATGTTGAGGCCTGTTTTGTGACCACTTATATGGTCTATTTTGGAGAAGGTACCATGAGGTGCTGAGAAGAAGGTATATTCTTTTGTTTTAGGATGAAATGTTCTATAGATGTCAGTTAAGTCCAATTGGTTCATAACTTCTGTTAGTTTCATTGTGTCTCAGTTTAGTTTCTGTTTCCATGATCTGTCCATAGCTGAGAGTGGGGTGTTGAAATCTCCCACTACTATTGTGTGGGGTGCAATGTATGGGTTAAGTTTTAGTAAAGTTTCTTTTATGTATGTGGGTGCTCTTGCATTTGTAGCATAGATGTTCAGAATTGCAAGTTCCTCTTGGTACATTTTTCCTTTGATGATTATGAAGTGTCCTTCTTTATCTTTTTTGATTACTTTAGGTTGAAAAACGATTTTATTTGATGTTAGAATCGCTACTCCCGCTTCTTTCTTTGGACCATTTGCTTGGAAGATTGTTTTCCAACTTTTTACTCTGAGGTAGTGTCTGTCTTTTTCACAAAGGTGCGTTTCCTGTATGCAGCAAAATGTTGTGTCCTGTTTATGTATCCAGTCTGATAGTCTATGTCTTTTTATTGGGGAATTGAGTCCATTGATATTAAGAGATATTAAGGAAAAATGAATGTTGTTTCCTGTTATTTTTGTTATTGGCAGTGGAGTTATGTTTGTATAGCTACCTTCTTTTAGGGTTGTTAGAAGATTACTTTCTTGCTTTTTCTAGGTTGTAGTTTCCCACCTTGTGTTGGAGTTTTACACCAATTATCCTTTGAAGTGCTGGATTTGTGGCAAGATATTGTGTAAATTTGGATTTGTCATGAAATATTTTGGTTTCTCCGTCAATATTGATTGAGAGTTTTGCTGGGCATAGTAGTCTGGGCTGGCATTTGTGTTCTCTTAGGGCCTGTATGATACCAGTCCAGGATCTTCTGGCTTTTATATTCTCTGGTGAGAAATCTGGTGCAATTCTTATAGGTCTGCCTTTATATGTTACTTTGCCCTTTTCCCTTACTGCTTTTAGTATCTTGTCTTTGTTTTGTACATTTAATGTTTTGATTATTATGTGACGGGAAGTATTTCTTTTTTGGTCTAGTCTATTTGGGGTTCTGTAGGCTTCTTGTATATTTGTGGACATCTCTTTCTTTAGGTTAGGGAAGTTTTCCTCTATAATTTTGTTGAAGATATTTACTGGCCCTTAAATTTGGGAATCTTCACCTTCATCTATACCTATTATTCTTAGGTTTGTTCTTCTCATTGTGTCCTGGATTTCCTGGATGTTTTGTGTTAGGAGCATTTTACATTTCACATTTTCTTTGACAGTTGTGTCTATGTTTTCCATGGTATCTTCTGCGCATGAGATTCTCTCTTTTATGTCTTGTATTCTGTTGGTGATGGTTGCGTCTATGACTCCTGATCTTTTGCCTAGGTTTTCTATCTCCAGGGTAGTCTCCCTTTGAGATTTCTTTATTGTTTCTACTTCAATTTTTAAGTCCTAGATGGTTTTGTGTAATTCCTTCACCTGTTTGGTTATGTTTTCTTGCATTTCTTTAAGGGCTTCTACCTGTTTACCTGTGTTCTCCTCAAATTCTTTGAGAGTGTTGTTTATGTCCTTTTTAAAGTCCTCCATCATCATCATAAGAAGTGATTTTAATTCTGAGTCCTGCTTTTCTGGTGTGATTTGGTGTTCAGGACTTGCTATGTTGGGAGAACTGGGTTCTGATGTTGCCAAGTAACTTTGGTTTCTGTTGTTTACATTGTTACACTTGACTTTTGCCATTTGGTTAGCTCTAGTGCTACCCTCTCTCATTGGTTCTGACTGGGGACTGTCTTTCCAGTTATCTGGCTTTTATCAGAACTCCTCAGGGTCCAGATGTCTCTGTGATCCTATGATCCCAAGCTCCAGATGCTCTGAGTGCAGTGTCTCCTCTAGGATATCTCAGGGTAAGGTGTCTTCTTGAGAGCAGACCAATTAGGTGTTTGCAGCTCTGAGTTCAGTGGTTCCTCTAGAATGTTTCAGGATAAGGTGACTGCTGCTCTGGGTTCTGTGGCTTCTCTAGGATGACTCTGGGTATGGTGCCCCCTGCTCTGAGGTTGGTGGCCTCTCTAGGATGTCTCAGGATATGGTTTCCATCAGGGTGCAGACCCACTGGGTGTCTGCCTCTCTGAGGATACTGGCCACTCTGGGCTGACTCAGGATGCAGTTTTCACAGGGGTACAGACCCACTGGATGCCCGCTCTTGCCACTGGGATCCGAAGAGGGGCAGAAGGGGAGTGAAATTCCACAAGGACAGGGTTTTGGTACCTGGGGGGGGGGTCCTTAGAGGTTTCTACTTCCAGCTGTGGCTCTGGTGCGTAGGGTGGTGCACAGCTGGCCCTACCTGCCTCCCTGAGGATACTGGTCTCTCAGGGATGTCTCAGGATACAGGTTCCACAAGGGTGTAGACCCTCTGGGTGTCTGTTCCCACTACCGGGGATGGATCTGGAGAGGGGGGAAGGGGAGTGGAGTTTCGTGGAGGGGGGTTGGGTACCTGTGGGGGGGGTGCTGCGAGCTTCCTACTCCAAGCTGTGGGTCTGGTGCATAGAGCGGTGTGCCACTGGCCTTACCTGTCTCCCTGAGGGCACTGGACTTCCAGGGATGGCTCAGGATACAATGTCCCCAAGGGTGCAGACCCCACTGGGTGTCTGCTCCCTCTACCGGGATGGATCCGGAGAGGGGCGGAAGGGCTCTTCACAGTTTTCTACTTTTATAATTTTTACCTTAGGTCTTATCATAGTATCCTTGATTTCCAGGATATTTTGTGTCATAAATTTCTTGTTTGCTACCTTTTCTTTAATCTATCAATTACTTCTATTTTATTTGCTCTGTATTCACTGCTCACCCAAGGCATGACTTGCTTTTTCTGTATGTTGTATTTTGTTCCACAGGGTTTGTGCACATTTTAAAATCCTTTTTCTCATGCATGTGCCATGCTTTTTACCTGAAACATTAAAAATTTTATTGTATTTATTACCTTATTTATTTATTTATTTATTTATTTTTATTAGATATTTTATTTACACTTCAGATGCCATCCCCTTTCCCCATTCCCCCCCACCCCCCTTAGAAAACCCCTATCACATGCCCCCTTTTCCTTTTTGCATTTATACATTTTTTTAAAATAATGTTAATCATAAGCGTTATAAGTTTGGAATTGTTCAATCAGAGGTGTAACCCACTGACCGACCTAGATATAACAACTATCTTTGACTGGTGGAGATACATGAATATCTGCCTCCCTGTCTCCCCCCTCTTTCTCTCTTTCATCACCTAGCTTCTCCTATCCTTCTTCTCCTCCTCTTCTTACTCCTTTTCTTGCTCTCAGTACTCCTCCTACCTTAGCTCTTCCTACACATCACCCTTCCTGTTAAAATGAAACTTTTCTCTCAAAATACAATTAGAGCATAATTATGCCAATTTGTACCAGTGAGGTACAAGATAGTCCTAATATCCAGTCCATCATTTTGTTGACTAACCAGCACCTCTGTCATCTATCCTAACTAAAACATTTAGTTCTGAACCTGGCTTTAGGATGAATGTCAGCTGACTACCATCCACTCAAATCTTTTCTCTTATGGTAAATAGCTATAAGTTTTCAACCCCGTCAGAAATCCAGAATGACTGAGTTAACTATAATTGTGGGAAGCACAAAGCATAGCTTCTAAAACTCAGCCAATTTATAGAGACCTCTGAACACCTGAAAAGCCCCTATACTACTGAACGTTGGAGCATCAAATCTTCAGCCTTCTGGCCCAGAATCATCTGACAGACCTTGGCGATGCAGGATTATTAAGGACTGATTACTCTGTCTAGGCAGATATAATCAGTCGACTATTCTGCATGTGTGTCCTTTTCTGGACAGTAATTTGTCTGTAGATGGAGAGAGGCAATTCTTGTCTAGTGGCTGTCACCACACAACTGGAGTAACTCCAAGGATGCTCAGTTTCTTTTTAGAATCCACGACAGGAAGCTGTCAGGAGCAGACAGGTCTCTAATCAAAATGAACATTAATATAGAAATATTTGTAGTGTCAGTTCTATGGACTTCTGATGTTTTGAAAACCAACTATCCATGTAAGGTAACCTGGACTGTTGTCTGTTCACTCCTCTCAGCTATTTCTAAATAAGATATGGAAAACACCCTAACAATAAACTCAAAACCATGCGTTTGCTATAGTCCCTTAACTCATAGGTTAACTGTCCCAAATCAGTTAAAAAAGTTAAAAAAGGGCTGAGTCTAGGCCTTGTATTCCTACATGTGTTATACAGGCACAATGCCCATGGGAGTATCAATATTCATCTCATTTTTATATTAATAAGAGGCTTGTACCCATGAAAACCTTAAATTTGAAATCAAAGTAAATTCTGTACCATTTAAGAAATTATAACTTCATCTTGATAATAATTATACAGATTTCTACCAATAGGTTATGGCTATGCAATAAGTCCTAGCTAATCCTCCCTGTTCCAACAAAACCACTACTTGTCCCTAGAAAGACAGACCATTATTAACCACATTAGTCCCCAAGCTCAGTGAATAGGGGTGCTGACTCTTCTTTAACTTCTTCAAGCTGATTAAGGGCGTTGAGATTTTAGAAGAGGGGTTGGGGGAGAGTAAGTTGATAAGCCTCTGATGCTGTGTCTTCACTGAATCCAGATGGAATTCCAGGACATCAGAAGTTTGGGCAGGTCTGCTCAGTATGCTTGATGAGTAGATACACCAAGGCTGTGTATTCTGCAATATACAATTCTCAGAACAAGTTTTAGTATCAAGAAAAAAAAAATTTCCACCCCCAGGGCGCTGACATTTTTTTAAAGATGTTGGTTCTGAAGACTTTTTTTTTCCCCGCTTCTTAAAATTGGTTGTAGTATTTACGTTTCAGATTTTATCCCCTTAGCCTACTTCCTCCCACCACCCAGAAATGTATCTCATCCCCCTCCTCATGTTTCTATGAGGCAGTGACCACACCTACCCCCCTCACTATCACCTCCCCGCCCTCACATCCCCCCCCACTGTGTGTTCATTCATTCATTTTTCATTCATTTTTTTTATGGGACCAAGAAACTCCTCTCCCACCTATGTCTGACAGGGCCATCCTCCCCTACATATACCTCTGGAGTCTTGGGTCCCTCCCTATGTGTTCCCAGGCTGGTGGTTTAGACCCTGGGGGGCTCTGGTTGTTTGGTATTGTTGCTTTCCACCTGGGGTCACTAACCCTTTCTGCTCCTTCAGTCCTCTCACTAAGTTCTCCATTGGGAAACCCCTGATCATATCAGTGGTTAATTGTGAACATTGTCCTCTGAGTGTTTTAGTCTTTGGCAGACCTCTAAGGAGACAGCTATATCATGTTCCTCACATTATGCACTTCCAGCCATCCACAATAGTATTTAGATTAGGTGGCTGTACATGGGGTGAATACCCAGGTGGAAAGGTCTCCTGATGGCCCCTCCTTCAGTTTCTGTTCCATGTTTTGTTTCCCTATTTGCTCCCTTGAGCATTTTTATTTCTCGTTCTAAGTAGAACTGAGGCATCCCTTCTTGGTCTTCCTTCTTCATGAGCTTCATGTGGCCTGTGGGTTGAGTCTTCGATAATCCAAGCTTCTGGGCTAACATCCGTGGAGATATGTTTGTGTAACTCTCTTCTTTTGGGGTTTTTGGAAGATTACTTTCTTGCTTTTTCTAGGTTGTAGTTTCCCTCCTTGTGTTGGAGTTTTCCACCAATTATTCTTTGAAATGCTGGATTTGTGTTGAGATACTGTGTAAATTTGGATTTGTCATGGAATATTTTGGTTTCTCCATCAATAATGATTGATAGTTTTGCTGGGTATAGTAGACTGGGCTGATATTTGTGTTCTCTTAGGGTCTGTATGATATCGGTCCAGGATCTTCTGGCTTTTATGATCTCTGGTGAGAAGTCTGGTGTAATTCTTATAGGTCTGCCTTTATATGTTACTTTGCCTTTTTCCCTTACTGCTTTTAGTATTTTTTCTTTGTTTTGTACATTTGATGTTTTGACTATTATATGGCGGGAAGTATTTCTTTTCTGGTCTAAACTATTTGGAGTTCTGTAAGCTTCTTGTATATTTATGGACATCTCTTTCTTTAGGTTAGGGAAGTTTTCCTCTATAATTTTGTTGAAGATATTTACTGGTCCTTTTAGTTGGGAGTCTTCCCCCTCATCTATACCTATTATCCTTAGGTTTGGCCTTCTCATTGTGTCTTGGATTTCTTGTATATTTTGGGTTAGTAGCTTTTTGTATTTTGCATTTTCTTTGACAGTTGTGTCAATGTTTTCCATGGTATCTTCTGCACATGAGATTCTCTCTTCCATCTCTTGTATTCTGTTGGTGATACTTATGTCTATGACTCCTGATCTTTTTTTTAGGTTTTCTATCTCCAGGGTATTGTCCCTTTGTGATTTCTTTATTGTTTCTACTTCCATTTTTAGATCCTGCATGGTTCTGTTTAATTCCTTTTCCCGTTTGGTTGCATTTTCTTGCAATTCCTTAAGGGATTTTTGTGTTTCCTCTTTAAGGGTTTCTATCTGTCTACCAGTGCTCTCCTTAAGTTCTTTGAGAGTGTTATTTATGTCTTTCTTAAAGCCCTCTATCATCATCATGAGAAGTGATTTTAATTCTTAATCCTGCTTTTCTGGTGTGATGGGGTGTTCAGGGCTTGCTCTGATGGGGGAGCTGGGTTCTGATGATGCCATGTAACTTTGGTTTCTGTTGCTTACATTCTTGCTCTTGCCTTTTGCCATCTGGTTAACTCTAGTGCTGCCTGTACTTGCTGTCTCTGACTGAAGCCTGTCTTTCTAGTTATCTAGCATGTGTCTGATCTCCTAGGGGTCCAGATGTCTCTGTGATCTTTTCCAGCTGCACTGATTATAGTGGTACCTCTAGGATGCCTCAGGATATGGTGCCTCCAAGGTAGTAGTCCAGCTAGGTGTCTGCTGTTCTGGGTGCAGTGTCTCCTCTAGAATATCCCAGGAAACGTTGTCTGAACTCTGAGTTCATTTGTTCCTCTGTGGATCTGGATTGAGTGGAACTTCCAGTATGTCTCAGGTGGAATCCGGGGTCCACACAACAGCAGACCTGGCAGAGGTCTGATCTAGGCCTCAGATCTGAGAACTAGTTTCTAAGACACTGTCCAAATTAGAGCGCCTGGGATCCCTGCTTCCTCTGGGTTCTTGGAGGTTGGGGACAGAGCTGCCACCCAAGATCTGCTCAGTGCTCTGGCCCAGACCGGAAGGAACCAGTGTTCCAGGCCTGGAGTGACTTCCTGGGTCCTTTTGGTTCCCAGTTACTCCCTGTTTAGGGCGGGCCCTGCTGTCTGCTTACCTAAGATACTGCCTGAGTTCGAGCACCTGGGATCTGTGCTTCCTCTGGGTTCTTGGAGGTTGGGGGCAGAGCTGCCACCCAAGGTCTGCTCAGTGCTCTATTACCTTATTTTTAATATATAGTCTTATTGATACTAAATCTATTATTTACTTTTACAGTAGTATTCAATTCCAATAAAGTTATTCTAGTTCCTTTTTTAATTATTCTGTCTTTGGAATAATTACTTGCATCTATATTGGTAATTGAATTTCATACTGAGTAGATGTCTTTTGTTATTACTGCATGATAGTTGCAACAAGTTTGTTTCAAGTTATCTGTTATACGGAATAATTATTGATGATGGTTTTATACATATATATATATATATATATATATATATATATATATATATATGTATATATATATATTTCTTGAAATATCTCCTAACACATTATATTATATTTTTGGCATTTGTTTCTTTGGAATAAAATTACTGCAGTTCTGTGTTGTATGCTTTTGCTATGATTCTCCTCAGGTTACTGCTATTTCTTCAATTATGCATGTGTATCATTTTCAGCAAATTGTAAAATGTCAAATAATGACATGATCTCATTAATTTCAGGTCTATGTTGTGATCATACCAAGAACCTATTCACAAAGGCATTTACACAGGATTATTTTTTGAAGGAAATAACACAAAAATTTGCATGTATTGAACTTTCACCTCTACATAGAAACAAATTCTGGGAATATAGAGATGCCAGTGAAGAGTGTGATATATGTGATTATGGAAATCATCTGTTTGCAAGAAAAAATGGTTTCATTCCTGAAACAGATCAGGAAGTTCCAGATACTTCTCCTGAGAGAACTGAGTCCTCAAATCTTAAGGCTCACTACAGAATTTCTACTCAAGAGACACCTTACAAATGTAGTGAATGTGGCAAATGCTTTACACAGTCTTCAAGTCTTAAAGTTCATCATAGAATCCATACTGGCAACAAACCTTACAAATGTAATGAATGTGGAAAATCTTTTACACAATCATCAACTTTTCATGCTCACCGCAGAATTCATACAGGAGACAAACCTTACAAATGTTATGAATGTGGGAAATCTTTTAACAAGTCCTCAAACCTTAAAGTTCACCACAGAATCCATATTGGAGACAAACCTTACAAATGTAGTAAATGTAGCAAATGTTTTACACAGTCTTCAAATCTTAAAGCTCACTATAGAATCCATACTAGAGACACACCTTACAAATGTAATGAATGTGGCAAATGTTTTACTCACTCTTCATGCCTTAAAGTTCATCATAGATTCCATACTGGAAACAAACCTTACAAATGCAATGAATGTGGCAAATGTTTTACTGACTCTTCAAATCTTAAAGCTCATCATAGAATCCATACAGGAGACAGACCTTACAAATGTTATGAATGTGGGAAATCTTTTAAGGAGTCCTCAAAACTTAAAGTTCACCACAGAATCCATACTGGAGACAAACCTTACAAATGTAATGAATGTGGAAAATGTTTTAAACAGTCCTCACATCTTCATGTTCACTATCGAATTCATATAGGAGACAAAACTTACAAATGTAATGAATGTGGCAAATGTTTTACACAGTCTTCAGATCTTAAAGTTCAACATAGAATCCATACTGGAAACAATCCTTAAAAAGTGGATGAGTGTGGGGACACTTTTACACAGTCTTCAAGTCTTAAAACTCACAATAGATTACATACTAGAGATAAATCATATAAATAAAATAAGTGTAGAAAATAACTTATCAGTTTTCCAACTTAAAGTTCACCAAAATATTCACACCGAAAACAAACCTTACAAATATATAAGTGTGTGAAATCATTTGCAGATTTCTCAAATTTTCAAGTTCAACATAGAATCCATAATGGAGATAAACCTTAGAAATACATTGAATGTGGCAAACCTTTTACACAGTTCTCAGATCTTAAAGTTCAACACCAAATCCTTCCTGGACATAAATGTTACAAATATAATGAACATGGAATATCATTTATCCCATCCTCAAATGTTCAAGTTCACTACAGAATCCATACAAGAGGTAGTCTTCTTGAATAAGAAAGTAGTCAGTTTTTTTTAACCTGGTCCTCAACTCTCCATGTGCATCAAAGAATGTATTATGGAAAGCAGCCTTTCCTATTCCAAGTGCAATGAATGTGTGAAATACTTTTCTTGTCCCCATTCCTTCAAGATCACCACAGAATATATTTTGGGGACAAGCATTACTATTTAAAGGTTGTGAATTTTTTTCACAGAAATCATGTCCTCAAACATAGCACAACATGCATACTGGAGACAAACCTTAAAAATGTCAACTATATGGCAAATCATTTAGTTCACAAGCTCAAACTTTGGATGAAATCCATCAATATAGCAGACTAACTTGATAGGTAGTTGCTTTCTGAATATTTATATAGAAACATGTTATTTAAAAAGAGAAATATTGTTGTAAGTATGTAATCAGTATTGATACCTTACTCATTATCAGACAATTCCCACAGGTTAGTCTTATACTTGGTATTAATTGGAATTATTTTCACTCAGAAATGACAAATATTCATTTTAAATTGTTTTAATAACTATAAAATATGAAAATATATTTCACCCAGTGTTAATCTGACATCATTGATTAATGGTGATATAGAATAAATTTTCAAACTTGTATTTTAAATTGTAAGCATTTAAGCCAAAAAATATCATTGTACATTTTCATACAAACCTCTTGCATAAAGTTCTGTATAATTTAGTTTGGTAGAATACTGTGATTTGTGAGATATATACTTTGTAATGATTATTGTGGTGTTTAAGCTTTTATAGACTAATTTTTAACCTAAAACTAGTCTCTTCTTTCTTACAGTTATTAATAAATATTAATAAATATGTTCCAACTGTCTTTTATTAATACTGCCTTATTGGATTAGTCTCTATTTTATGCTTGGATGGTATCATCCATATCTTTTATTTTATTTTTTTATTAAATGTTAATGAAGGCTTTATAAGTTTGGTAATGCTCAATCAGAAGTGTAACCCAATACCCAACCTAGATATATAAACTATCTGTGACTGGTGGAGACATGTGAACATCTGCCTCCATGCCCCCTCTCTTTCTCTCTCTCATCACCTAGCTTCTCCTTTCCTTCAGCTCCTCCTCTCCTTACTCCATCTCTTCCACTAGGTACTCGTTCTCCCTTAGCTTCTCCTACATATCACCCTTCCTGTTATAATAAAACTTTTCTCTCAAAATACAATTAGAGCATAATTAATCCTAATTGTACCAGTGAGGTACAAGATAGTCCTAATACCCAGTCCATCATTTTGTTGACTAACCAGAACCTCTGTTATCTCTCCTAACTAAAACACTTACTTTTGAACCTGGCTTTTTTCTTGGCTTTATAATGAATGTCAGCTGAAAACCATCCACTCACATTTTTTCTCTCAAAGTAAATAGCCAGGATTGGCTATAAGACTATAGGTCTTCAACCCCTTTAGAAATCCAGAATTACTGAGTCAACTGAAATTATGGGAAGCACAAAGCATAGCTTCTAAAACTTAGCCAATTTATAGAGACCGCTGAACACCTGGAAAGGCCCTATACTACCAAATGTTGGAGCAT